>NC_056477.1:28701731-29001731 GCF_008729295.1 Plectropomus leopardus | reverse complement strand
GTGTCAGATAATACTCCAGGTACCGCTCTGATATTTGGCCATGTTTGCTTTTGGAACTACTCACTATCTTTTTTGGGGGAGCTTTTCCTTATCAGCTTTGAGAATCCAAGGACAGAGGGATGTCATTTGTTGTAAACGCTCTTTTGAGGCCAATTATGATTTGTGATATTGGACTTAAAAGATCAAATTGAAATTGAATTGAAATTACTCCTTGTTCAGCCCTTTGGGGCATGCTTTGTGATTGGGCTACAATTAAGTTTGACTTGACTAATCTCTGAAGCACTTTGGGTATGAAATGTTCTAGATAAACATATTTGCCTTTTGTCTTGCTTAAACCCTAAACCCTAACCTGACACCTTGACAACCTTGTACTTGTGTTACTTTGAGTAACAGCTCCACCTTGTTGTCGGTCCAAGCAAAGAGTTCTCTGTTCTTACTTTTTGCCATCTCTGTATTATTTTCTATAACTAAGCAACCAACCACAGAGTAGACAATCTGTTTCCTGTTTGTCGACGTGCATGCCCAGTGTGAGTGAATGGTGCGTGTTAGTATGTACAGAGATGATGTGCTATGACAACACTTACAGCTGCTCCTTGACTGAGATTAAAAATGGTTCTATTGTGCAGCCAACAGAAGAATTATTGATCAGGGGTTGACATATTTTTAACCTGGCCGATAATTGGAGCCGGTATTTGACATTTTGCCGATTATCTGTACCACCGTTTGATTTTAATGATTGCCGATAAAATTAATTAAAGTGCAAAGAAAGTGTCAGCATTGGAGGAACTTTTACTTTTTTAAAACCTCAGGGAACTATTTTTATGTATTATTTTTTAAATTTGAATCTAAACAAAGTTTTGTGTTGGAGTTTGTTGTATTCCAAATTCTAAATATTGAGAGAAAGATTTTCATTTTATTGTAAATGCATGTCTGTTCCAAATATCGGTTATTGGTCTCATTAACTACTAATAATCGGTATTGGCCCTGAAAATCCATTATCGGTTGACCCCTATGAATAACTGATTTGTTTTGAAAAACTGTTTACCATTATTTTCAAAAACTTAAATATAATGGTAATATAAGAGAAGCACAAACTGCTGTTCAAGTTTAAACTCTTTTATCAATGTGAAATTGGTTTTGGAATCAGTAAAAGCCTAATATTGTCCATATAAAGTTGTCTGAAAGCTTTGGCAATGTTACATTTTCATTAAAATGTGTGATGTAACTGTTTCCTCCTTTGCTCAGACCAAGTCCTGGAGAAGGCCATGCACAAGTGCGTCCTGAAGCCCCTCAAACCGGTGGTGAGCGTGGCCCTGCAGGAGTTCCAGGTGCGCAGCGGGGATTGGCAGGAGCTGAAGGAGAACCTGGCATTGGCGAAGGCCCGGCAGCCGCAGGAAATGGGCGTGGCCGACACTCTGCCCCCGGACCCCGTGGCCATAGAGAAGATCAAGCACAAGTTCCACACCATGAGCAAACTGTACTCTCCAGAGAAGAAGGTCACCATGCTGCTGAGGGTCTGCAAGCTCATCTACACCATCATGGAGGACAACTCAGGTACAGATCGGAATATAAAGCCTGTATTAATGAATCACATAATGAAATTCAAAGTGCAGGATCTCACCACCCTGCTCTCTGCCTCTCAGGTCGTCTGTACGGTGCTGATGACTTCCTGCCTATGCTGACCTATGTGTTGGCCCAGTGCGACATGCCCCAGCTGGACAACGAGATCCTTTATATGATGGAGCTGCTGGACCCCTCTCTGCTCCACGGAGAAGGTCTGTTTGTTTCATCAGAGAAGGCAACTCACTAAATACGTATCTCTACGCATCTCTTCACTTTAGCCTTTAACAAGCAGAGACTTAGCTGCTTTACATTCCACTTCACAATTACACACTGCTGCACAATTCTATGCATTATATACACTTTATTTTTATTTCAGTGTATAATGTCAATAGATTTTATTCTATTTATTTTATTGATGTGCATTCTTTGCAATCGGGTTTATCCTTATTGTGTCTTACCTTTACTAGTTTTATCTAAAGGGTTGAAGATGCATCTCAACCTTCTTTGTACAGGCTGTTAACCCTCTGCCTCTGTTTGTGCAGGTGGTTATTACCTGACCAGCGCGTATGGAGCCATGTCCCTGATCAGAAACTTCCAGGAGGAGCAAGCAGCCAGAGTGCTGAGCTCTGAAACCAGGAACACGCTGCACCAGTGGCATCGCCGGCGCACCACGCAGCGTTCTGCACCATCCATCGACGACTTCCAGGTAGAACCACAGTCGCACTTTGCCTTAGTCACATACGGCTAATTCTTAAATAACAAAAGTGATAAGCAGCTAAATTTGGGCTTTTTCATCCCTCTGCGCTGGTGATTGCCATGTCGGGAGGTATCATCTTTTCAGGTTGTCCGTCCATTTCATACTCGTGAACACAGTATCTCAAGAACACCTTGGAGGAATTTCTTTAAATTTGACGCAAAGTTTACTTCGAGTCAACAATGAATTTTGGTGGTCAAAGGTGAAGGCCAAGATCATTGTGACCTTGCATCTGTCTCATTCTCGTGAACATAATATCTCATGAAAACCTTGAGGAGATTTCTTAAAATCTTGCACAAAGTCCACTTGGACTGACTGATTAGAACTTGGGGATTGAAGGTCAAAGGTCAAGGTCACTGTGACCTCATACATGACCTACAACATGTTTTTGGCCATTACTCAAGAATTCAAGCAATAATCATGACAAAATTTCACACACATGTCTAATAGGATATAATGACAAAGGAATGACATTTTATATCCAAAAGGTCAAAGGTAGCAATCACTGTAACATACTGTTCTGCAGAAACATTTCTCTGGCTGTAATGCAGCATTATAACTCAGGAACAGAAGGGAAGACATAGGTCAGATACCGAATTGGTGACTCTAATTTTGGGTGTCCATCTTGAAGCTGTGCAGGTTGTAGAGCTTTTCTGTGCTGCCGGGGTGAAGATGTGTGTGAAGCATCCATGTTTCCACTGACATGGATTTAAATTTTAAGTGCAACTTGACCTGTACAGCTGTGAGACAGTAATTCTACAGTTGTTGCTGTCAGAGTTTGGTCTTCTCAAAGTCTTTTCAAATTCTTCTAGTATATGGGCAGAAATTGTCTTCAGGGCTAGAATTTTTGATTGTGTTTTGTTTTGTTTTTTTCTAAGAACTACCTGCGGGTGGCGCTGCAGGAGCTGGACAGCGGCTGCACGGCCAAAACCCTCCAGGTGCAACCTTACGCCACCGTGGAGGAGGTGTGTCAGCTGTGTGCCCAGAAGTTTAAAGTGTCAGACCCCGAGAACTACAGCCTGTTCCTGGTGATGGAGGGCAGCAGCCAGCAGCTGGCGCCGGACACCCACCCTCAGAAGATCAAGGCCGAGCTCCACAGCCGCTCCCAGGCCACACCCTTCCACTTTGTCTTTCGCCGCGTGGCCAAAGGAAACACCTCGTCGTCAGCTCCCCTCGATCTCACACCCAACCTCAATGACCTCACTGTGACCTCTGACCCCAACCTGAATGACCTGAGCACGGACCTGTCAGCTCCTTCCCCTCAGCCCATTCTCGGCTCCGGCCTCAGCCGCTCTCTGAGCCTCAGCCTGCCGCCCAGCCACCTCAACGGCAACTCTATATCTATATGACTGCAAGAGTCTGAAGGGGGTCTTTGTGTCCCAGCTGTGACAGTATCAGCCATTCTCTCCGACAAACACGCCTCCATACAGGCCTTCAGCGGGGCACGACTCTGTGTCGTGCCAGCCTTTGCAAAAACTTCTCCTTTTGGATGGCACGTCTGTCTCAGTCAACATCCCCTCGCTGGAAAGTTCTGTCAGACAGACACGGTGAAAGAGGAAAAGAAGAAAGGAGGGAAGGAAATGAGAGGATTTTTTTTTTTTTTTTACTTCCTCGGCTCTATATTTGGTATCTGAACAACTCTCAAAGTCTAAGCACAGAGTTAAAGCAGAGGTGATGAGCTGACGCTCCTGGCTTAATTCTGGGGCTTCATGTGCAGATTCAGGGTCAGCTGTTATTGTTACCTTTAGAGGGAAATCGGAGCTCAGATCCATGTGAGACTAATCTTTGATCAGTCACTTTAAATATACAGCAGATTGTTTATTTAGGTGATAGCTATAACTATGGTGTACTTAACAGTTGCTGGTAAACTGTTTTGGTATGTTGTTTGTGTTTTTAACCTGTTAATCCTTTTGATTGTTTATTTGTTTTGTTGGGTTTGGCGACACCCAGTGGTGGCCAGTGAGTATAACAAGAGTTTCATCTAAAACAGAACACTTAAAGCCTCAGGTGGGAAGCGATATTCGATATGGAAAAAAAAGAAACACAGTAGATGTAAAAAAAACAAAAAAAAGTATCTATGTTATATAGTAAAAAGTATCTTTATTGATTTCTATTAGAAGAATCCAGTTCCATTAAATATATGAACCATTTTTCATTTGCATTGAATGGCTACTTGTGGTGGCAAACACACACGTGTGTTCCTAAAGTATACTTTCAGAGTTCTGTTTGAAACAGAATGTTTGGCCTGCAGGTTTTGCATTCGACAACTTTCACAAGCATTAAACCTGAAAAAAAATTCTAGGATTTCTTTAAAAAAAAAAATGTAATAAGCAACTTGGCAAGAAATGTTCTGCAAACTGCAAAATAAAATACTGAAAGATGACAACAAAAAATGATCTGAAATTTAACTTGATGTTATCAAAATATGAGTGAAACATGTCCAGAAAACTATATTAATATTTTTCTTAATGTTATATTGAAATTCTGTTACAGACAAAAAGGAATAAACAGTATAATATATGTATGTATTATTACTCTTTAAATATTTTTCAGCCCTTTCTTCAGGTTTTATACTGGCTATTTCCAAGTAATTTTCCTGTAACTCTCTTTCTTATTTCTGGCTAATTTTTGGGCCATTTCTTGTTAAGTTGTCTGTCGGCCTCTTTCCATGTTTTTGAAAGAATTCCAGCCCATTTCCTTAGGTTTCAAAGGGTTAAAAAAAAAAAAACATAGTGCCAAAAGGAAAAAAGAGAATTTAAGATTTGACCTTTTTCTTTGTTTATTACTTGGAATATCAAAGCCAAGACAGCCTTATCATGTGTTTTCATGTGACATTGGAAGATAATCAAACATTGTGTATTTCTCTTCTTATTAGCCAATGAGCCACAGCCGCTGCAGCACTTCCTGTGCCGTAAGTTACATTATCCAGATACACTCTGACATTATCAATGTAAGGTATAATAAGGCATTTTTATATGATATGGATTAACATTTTAAAAATGTGTAAATAATTATTTTTGCATGTGTTTAAGTGTGATAGAAACAGGCAGGTCTGCCAGTGTTGAAAACATGTAACCTTCATTTTTATCTATTAACTGATTATCCTGGTGATATGAAAGATACTGTATCATAGCTGATATATATTGTTTGTTAAAGGGCATCTTTTCCATTCAGATTGTAATAATGTGTGACGGAGAAATGACTTGCTGCCACCTTACAAGTCTCTGTACTACTGAGGAACGTTAAAGGTTTTTATCCTGGTGAAAAAAACGTGGTCAGTTTTTAAAAGGATGTGTGAAGTTGGTCTGAGAGGAATGTTAGTGAGATGGCTTCACTCTGCAATACAGTCTTCATCAGTTTGTCATAAAAAAAAATAAAAAATACTTGAAATTTTTGTGTGAATTTTAAAGGTTACAGTAGGTGGAAAAATCAAAATGATATGCTGTCTATTTACTGAAAATATCGAACTGTAACACCACATTCATTCCTGTCATACAGCATCAGGAGATCTAAAGTCTGAGGTGGTCAGTGGAGGGTTAACCGCAGAGTTTTTGGACTGGCATTAACGTCATGTATGTACCGTCTAACCTCTACAGAGCTCACCGTGTATATCTCTGGGGGCCAAGTGTTCAAAGTTTGAATCGATTCGTACTGCCATGTTTTTGGTAATCTAACTTTTTTTTGATGAAGCAAAGTGACTATTTATATGTCTCTGTGCGGGGATTTTTCACAGATGGCTTTTCCATGTCTATAATATTCTTTATGGTGTCAAAATGTCATTTGCATCCAGGAGATATTTTCTTGTTTATTACATGTCATTGATTGATATAAAAATATTCTTTTGCACTTAATAAATGTTAGAAATGGAATTCTGTGTCTGACTTTGTTTGTTTGATCCAGGCTCCTCTCATGAGCCCTGTTGTATCAGTTTTTCACCACTAGATGGTGATTAAACTTCACATTTTTACACTGTCATCGGTCCAGAGTGTAGTTTGTTTCATCTCATGATGGTGTCATGATCAAGTATTATATGTCATTTGAAAGAAATCATAAAAGTGTTATATTATACTATGTTTATAATAAATTCAGAAAAATGTGATCGTGCAGTATGTCATTAAAAAAATCAAAGTGTATGATGTGGTTCTAAAGAATCATCAAAACTCATAGTATGTTTTGTTGTTTATAAAATCGCTGCGCTGATTCAAATTATGATATAAAAGACAGTATTATACGTCGTTTAAAAAATCAAAGAAATATAACAGTATACAAATTTACAAATACAAAAGTCATATGTCCCTGACAACCACAAAAATGTCATTGTACAATATGTAGTTTAAAAACTCATAATAAGTCAGAATAGTATATCATTTTTAACAAAGAAGAATGGTGATTTTTTGTCTGACTCATATATCAGTCGAGTTTTCGACAGACATCACCGCTGATACTGATTTTAACGTTTCAGAACCATGACCCTTATATCAGCAAAGCAGACAGATATATCAGCCAATTTTTTTTTTAAATTTATGCAATAAAATATCATTTGGCTATAGATTCATTCAGTTTAGGTAATGGTCGTGATATTGCAGAACAAATTAAGGCTCATAAAATTGAGTGATATATCGTTTTGGATAATAAATGATAATTTTAGGTGAAGTTGTCCCGAAACAGGTCAAACCAGTATCGGCAGATGCGTCTGTCGAAATCAAGGAATATTGGTGAAGAACTGTCAAAGTAAAATTTGAGGACACAAGAAAAATGCCAGACGTGAAATATCAGTCATGCTTTTTGACAGACGTCTTTGCCGATACTGACTTTTCCCTGCCAAGAACTTAGTTGATTATCGGCCTGATTCATATATCAGTCAAGTTTTCGACAGACATCACCTCTGATACTGATTTTTCCATTTCAACGCACCAAATTATGATGTTTTTGGCCCTTTTTTTTGACATTGTATCCTATGGTGTGTCTGTACAAGCTATAATATGTCATTTTCAGCCATCTTTTTAACATGTCAAAATTTATCGTTTTTCCACATACCGTACTGTGGCATTTTTGGCCATTTTTTGACATTCGACATTTTTCAACATGCTAAATTATGACATTTTTGGGTTTTTTTTCGACATTGTATAGTATGACATGTCTCTGTAGGCTGTAGTATGTAGTTTTCAGCCATTTTTTTTTACGTCAAAATTTGACGTTTTTCAACATGCTAAATTATGACATTTTTGACATTTTTTTGACATTGCATAGTATGGGGTGTCTCTACAAGCTATAATATGTTGTTTTCAGCCATTTTTTTTGACACGCAAACTTTTGATGTTTTGGGCCTTTTTTTCAAAATTGTGGCATGTCTGTACAAGCTATAATATGCCGTTTTCAGCCATTTCTCCGACATGTCAAAACCTGTCAATTTTTGAGACACTATGCTATTGCGTTACGGCCATTTTTTTGACATCCTAAATTATGACCTTTTTTGGCCTTTTTTGACATTGTATCCTATGGCATGTCTGTATAAGCTATAATATGTCATCTTCAGCCATCTTTTTAATACGTCAAAATTTGGTGTTTTTCCACATACTGTACTATGGCATTTTTGGCCATTTTTGACATTGTATAGTATCACTTGTCTCTATAGGCTGTAGTATATAGTTCTCAGCCATTTTTTTTGACATGTCAAAATTTGACGTTTTTTGACATGCTAAATTATGACATTTTTGGTATTTTTTTTGACATTGTTTACTATGGGGTGTCTCAACAAGCTATAATATGTCATTTTCAGTGATCTTTTGACGTAAAAATTTGACATTTTTCGACATACTAAACTGTCATTTTCAGACATTTTTTGACATGCTAAATTTTGATGTTTTGGGCCTTTTTTTCGACATTGTATACTATGGCGTGTCTTTACAAGCTATAATATGTCGTTTTCAGCCATTTCTTTGACGTCAAAATCTGATGATTTTCGGGATACTATACTACTGCGTTTGTTTTCAGCCATTTTTTGACATGCTAAATTAAGATGTTTTGGGCTTTTTTTCAACATTGTATTCTGTGGCGTGTCTGTACAACCTTGATATGTTGCTTTTAGGCATTTTTTTCAGCGTATCAAGATAATGATGTTTTTTGCCTAATTTTAACATTCTATACAATGAGGTGTCTCTATAAACTATAATATGTTGTTTTGAAAATATTAATATTTGAAGATTTTCAAAATTCTATACTAAGGAGTTTTTGGACATTTTTTGACATTGTGTACTATGATGTGTCTCTATAAGCTATAATGTCGTTTTTTTGACAGGTCAAAAATTTGACCTGTGGCGCCCTATACTATGGCGTTTTTGGCCATTTTCGACATGCTAAATGATTATGTTTTGGGGTTTTTTTGACATTCACATGTCTCTATAGGCTGTAGTATATATGTAGTATATATATAATATGTCGTTTTCAGCCATTTCTTTGACATGTCAAAATCTGTCGATTTTCGGGATACTACACTATGGTGTTTTTGGCCATTTTTTCGACATGCTAAATTATGACGTTTTTGGTCTTTTTTTCAAAGTTGCATACTATGACTTGTCTGAAGTAATAATATGTGATTTTCAGGCATTTTTTTGACATGCCAAAATTTTTGTTCTTTTTTCAACATTGTTTACTATTGGGTGTCTCTACAATCAATTATAGGCGTTTTCTGACATCTTTTTTGACATGCGAAATTATGAAGCTTTTTGCTTCAACATTGTACACTATGACGTGTCTGTACAAGCTTAAATATGTCATTTTCAGCCTTTTTTTCTCGACATTCGATACTATGGCAATTTAAGAGCAATAGTCGCTTTGAAAGTGCCCCCGTTCATGACAATAATGGCAGTTTTTTTCAGACTCACAAGCACCCCCGTCAGGTCTCTTCTCCACCGCCCCATGCCTAACTGACCAACCTGACAGTCACAGAGGTCCCGCTGCGCCGCATGATTCCAACCATAACCACCATGTGTTAAAATATTTGTCTCACTGAAAAACATTCTCACTGACGTACATAGCCACATGCCCAGGTATGGAATTTTTAAACGGACTCCAACACCATCAGATTGCACAGATCATCATAGCTGCCTGAGCCCTGCCAGTTAACACACACTGCAACATTAAGGTACAGGTAAACTCCAACCATCAGTGCGCCTCAGCCAGCCACTCAAACAGTGAGAAAAAGGTTTCAGGATCTCTCTCATCAAATCTTGCAACAAGCCTCAAATCACTCAAGTCATCTAGCCTTGGGGAACTACATGGAACAGAGGGGTTAACAGGGAGAAGAATATCAGCAGCCACTTTCTATTCTCTAACCAGATTCAATTTCTGCATTTGCAAGTCAATTTTCGCCTTGTCTCCTGCCTCAATTTCTCCACAGATAACAACACTTACCTTCTATTGTCGCTGCTAACTGCCAAGGTCAAAGTAGCAAAAATGGACAAAAAGCGCCTGCAAACCCAAAACACCAAGAAACAAAAACAAAAACATTACAAACTTACCAAACTCAGCTACAAAGCGCGACAAACTCACCACATAAGGCTAACTACGTCACAGCAAACAGCTCACACCTGAGCGTAATCTATCAAAAAAAGGCTTTCACCCATGTGCAACAAACAACAAAGCCTCAACCGGGCTGTCAAACTAAAAGAAACAAACAAACAAAAAAAACAACTAATGATCCAAGAAAAGAAAACAAAAAAAACGGTCTTACCAAGATCCCAATTGGGCTTCAAACTTGGACGAGCCCCCCAACTTGTTATGGCTGGCTCGCAGACCGCAACAAACACAAGAGATACGCTCAAAAGTAAGGCAAACCAACCAATGTTTATTCATATAAATGAAAAAAAAAGTAATGGGGAGTGGACGTGTGCATCAGTGGTGTCTGTAGGTCAGTGGATGCTGGGATAATGTGTGGTGCGTGTTGTAGGTGCGAAGAAAATAAAAGGAAAAAGTGGCAAGGCAGAAGCAACAAATAATCAGAAGCAATGGCCAGGTGTTCCTAATTATGCAGTCGGCTCCACCTGGCCCAGGACCTGGAGACACAAAGCATACACAGGACTCGACACAATACCTTGAAAAAAGACAAAAACGTCAAAATTTAGCATGTCAAAAAACGTCAAAATTTAGCATGTCAAAAAAAAGGCTGAAAACGACAAAGACATCATAGTATATAATGTCGAAAAAAAAGCCAAAAACGTCATAATTTAGCATGTCAAAAAAAGCCAAAAACATCATAATTTAGCATGTCGGAAAAATTGCCAAAAACGCCATAGTAAAGTACACCGAAAAACGGCAAATATTGACGTCAAAAAATGGCTGAAAATGACATAGTATACACAACATAATATACAATTTAAAAAAAGGCCAAAAAACATCAGAATTTAGCATGTCGAAAAAATGGCCAAAAATGCCATATTATAGCATGTACATAATGTACATGGGGAACCCGCTCTACCAGATGAGCTAACGGGCTTGCCAAATTGTACCTTTTTCAATCAGGGGTTTTCAGACGTCAGAAAGATTACATAGCTTAAATAATAGTGATTTGTATTTCTTAGTATTGTATCAAGATGCGTTATTGTATAGTATTCACAAAAAAAGGCCAACAACATTAGAATATAGCATGTCAAATAAATGGTGGAAAACATCATAGTAGTATGTCTAAAAATGTAAAAATATGACATATCAAAAAACAGCTGAAATCCACATAATATAGCATGTCAAGACACGTCATAATAAAGTATGTCGAAATAAACAGACCCAAACATCATAATATAGCATGTCAAAAAAAAAAACCCACTGTAAACATCATAGTATAGAAAGTCAAAAATGTCAAAATATGACATGTCAAATAAAAGGCTGAATATACATATAACATGTTGAGACACGTAATAGTATCTTATGTTGAAAAGCAGCCAATAACATCGGTAACACAATAATATACACAAAAAGTGAGTCGTTACTGAGGAACTAATGAGGAACTAAGCATTAGTTAATGTCAGTTCTTGAGTAACTCCCAATCAAATGAATAAAGTAGCTAATCATTAGTTGATGACTAATTAGTTTAGAAATGAGTGATGTAACTAATGAGGGATGAGTGAGAAGCTAACCAATAGTTAATGATCAGTTTTTGAGTAACTCCTAAAATTAGTTGGGGGAACAAATGATGAACAACCTAATAACCAATCAACAGTCATCCTGTCATAGTGAAATGTAATCCTGCCAGCTCCTGCATATTGTCCAACAAAGATGCCAAATAAGTAACACTTATTAATAATTAACAAATTAGCAACAATGAATGCATGGTTGGAGGGGGTAGTGAACCTATTTGGGATCCCAGTGGTCCGAGAGTAGAAGCTACCCTTGAGCCCCTCAGCACCAGCCCGGTGCACGGAGCAGCATGGCAGAGAAAGATTCCACATTTGGAATCCCAAGAAGATCAATGTGGCCAGAACCACAGTCAGTATTTAGTCCTTCTATGTCCACTTCAGCATATACCCACATGGATGTATGGATGCAGATATGGCCTCGTCCATTCATGTCGTCTGGATCAAAGATGGTGTTGATCCTCTTTACCTACCTACAAACTTCAAAGTTCCACAAAAAGCTAAAAAAGAAACAAAACTACACAACAACTAACAACATGTAACAACATGTAACAACTAAATCATAACTAACAATTTGAACATTGCCCTTTTTGCTCCATGTCTCAGTGGTTATTGAGTGCTCAAACATTACTTTATTATTACCTGACCATTAATTACCCTTTTTGCATCCCCTGAAGTAAAGTGTCGCGTCATACTAAGAGGTTAATGAGTACTAAAGCATTACTTAATTATCAACTGACCATTAGCTACCCATTTTGTGTCCCCTGAAGTAAAGTGTTGCATCATACTGAATAGTTAATAAGTAATGAATGATTACTTAATTTTTACTTGACCATTAGTTACCCCTTTTGGGTCCCCTAAAGTAAAGTGTAGCATAATAATAAGTACTGAATGATTACGTGATTATTACTTGACCATTAGTTACCCATTTTGTGTCCCCTTGAGTAATGAGTACTGAATCATAATGAACTATTACCTTCATTATGTATTCTGTCAGTCTTACACCCTTATTGACTGGTAAATATTATCCTTCTGCAGTAACACATGGTGGGTCCTTCCAGTGATTACAAAATCAATGTAAATTGGATTCTCAAAATTTTAACAATAAATAAATAAGGTTATGGACTAGACAAGCACAGAAGACAGTAGATTCTGTCATTCAAAAATAAGCCAAAAAACAAAACAAAAATATAGGCCTTTGAGTTCCAACAACAAAACAAATAAAAAAAACCCACACTCATTTCATTCTAGCTTCTTCAATTCCTTTTTTTAATGCACACTTGAATTTTTGAAAAGACTTTGAAAGTCATTTTCCAGAGCAATATCAATTTCATGTTTTCATGTCAGCTTGAACTGTACAAAAATATTATCAAAAATAATCTTCTTTTTGAGGTATAGCCAAACTATAAAGTGGAACATTCCCCAAATGTGAGGAAGTACCACAGCTTTAAAACAGTTCCTTAGCAACAGCTTTGTTGCAAACTCTGCATGTTCTGCTTTTTGGGAGTTGGAAGGAATCAAACATCAGATATCAATTTATTCTTTCAACATAACCATGCTGGAAACTCACTAAACCTGAATTCACACCGCGAGCAGCATGTCCTCTCTTCCTGCCTGTCAACCTGTCACTCACACACACACACACACACACACACACACACAGAGCAGGAGGAGAGATGGGGAAAGACGTTTCCATTGTTCCCTGATGATCTGAATAAGACACTAAACGATCTCTTTGTGCTTTTTAAAAATAATGTTGCTCAGAGGGTCTGAAAAGCTGCTGAATAGCGATAAAGTCAGTACTTTAGTAGTTCTCTTTTCCCGTCACCCTGAGACCTTGGATCATCTTGTTCGTTTGTTTTTGGACATGAAAATGTTATTCTATTGAACAACACCCGTAACAGTGTTCCCTATTTTAGAACAGTGAAAACACTGATTGATGGAAAATCTCGTCAATGGCGGGGAAGCATTGTGTTGTAAATGACAGAAAATCTCGTCAATAGCAGGAAGGTGCTGTGTTGAAAATGACGGAAAATCTTGAAAATGGCGGGGAAGCATTCTGTTGTAAAGTTATTATTAAATGATGGAAAATCTCGTCAATGGCGGGGAAAGTGTTAAATGATAAATATAAAGGTACTGGTCAGCCCTTATAGTTTCTGCATGCATGTGTGAGTTTGTAGGTCTGACAAAATCTTATTACAAAAGGAGGCTTGTATTACCTTAAGCAAAGACAACTTTATTAATGCTCAGGTAGCAAAATGATCTCTAAAATGACATTTGAAACACCTAAACACAAAGTAAACCACTCTGTTAAAAAGTTTTTGTATGAAGAGGTAAAGCTTAGATACGTAGAGAAACGCATCGTCTGCAAACAATCTCACTCTCCATCTCTATACTAGCAACAGCATGCAGTCACCTAGGATACCCAGTTCAAACTAAATCCAGTGTCATCTAAAAACTCATTGGACTCTCATCCCAAAGTACATTAAGATTTGCCATAAATAATTTATTATATTGAAATATCTCCATGCAAGTAAACAAAGGACAATAGTTTCAGAGGTCTCAAACACATCAAAGGGGGGTACAAGGGAGACCTAGGATCTATGAAAATATATTCAACAGATATACAGATTGAGACAAAAAATATATAAATACATTTACACCTATCTATATACATATGTACATTAGCAATATCACCCATGTGAATATCACAAATTATTTAGAAATCTCCTCTACAAGACGCCTCTTTTCAAAATGTGAGCGTCTATGTGGTTACGTTTCAAAGACATCGTACCCCATGTTTAGTTGTCAGGTACATGCAGTGAATAGCAGCACAGAATGTATGGAACCAAATAATCTGTAGCATCTATTGTTAAACGGTAAAGTGCATGATACAGATTTTTTTCTGATATATATGATAAACTGAAAAAATGCCCAGGGTTATAATAATACTGATAATACTGATAAACCAGTGATTTTTCTTTAATAGCTAGCATAGTGATACACTGCTTTTTAAATATCTGTATCTCAGTCACTCTACCAAAAATAAGCAGTGGTAAGCTTGTGGCTAGTATTAGATACTATTTTGAACCAGGAATACTACAATAAACATAAGTAGAGATCCACTTCTTAGTTTAATAAAAATGACCAACTGTCGATGTTTTGACTCTCAAAGTATCAACAGTCAGATTTTGGATTTGAGTGATTTTCTTCATTTCACTGGTCCCATTGCTTCCTAAGAATTTCCTAGAAATAATCTGATAAGCGTAAATTCGTAAGAAAGACCTGTGAAATTATTTAAAAAGTGCTCAGTTGGTAAACTTCCAATTATTATATTGGAGGTGTAATGTTATTATCATTATTATTATTATTACATTCCAATTATGAATTGCTACTGAACCTAAACCTAAAGTCTTTGAATCTTTAAGGCCGCACACAACAGTTCAGATGAATATGCAAAAATGTTAAATTTTTCAAAGGCAAGGATAGATTTAATATATGTGATGAATTAAGTTTCAGATTATATCCTTAATGGATCTGTCAGGTTTTCCATTCATTAAGATTTCAGCAGTTCTTTCAGGTAATTTATAGGAGCCCATTATTCTGCCAGAAAAAAAGAGAAATGTTAGGAATAATACAAAATCTAGAATTGTTTTGAATTATTTTATATTATTCCTATGTCAAAATCATGATTAAATCAAAATCAACGTAATATTTTTAATTTAAAAAAAATGTGATTTTACTTCATCAAAAAATGACTGAGATTTGATATATGGAGTGATAGCATTTTGAGATACTAACTCAAAATAAAAGAATGTAAGTCAAAATTGGGTTATTAAAAATCAAAATACAAAAAATCAAAAACAATACAATAAAAAATGTAGAAAAATCTGAGTGTTTTGTTTTTATTTATTCTGTATCTCTTACTGACTTTAACTGCCTTTGTTTTTGTCTCTGTTAAGTGTCTGACAGTCTCGTGAAAAGTGCTTTATAAAGAAAATGTATTATTATTATCATCATCATTATTTATTATATATTATTATTTGGCTTTAAGTCAAAGTTTTGACTTACATTCGAAAAAAATTGACAACCAAATAATTTTGACTGTCTAATGATGTTTACTTGTTAAAGCTCATAATTATGACTTACCAAGTGAAATTTTTGTTTCAGCATCTCATTATTTTAACTAATGATTATTTCTTTTTTGGTAACATTTAAACTATTTTACTTTTTTTTCTGTCAGAAATCGGCCTCTATAGACCTGTCAGAAAATCATAAACTACTTATAAATTTAATGCAACTATGTAACAATTCACTGGTTTTTCAGATAACTGAGTTATGTACTTTGTATATTGTCTCAGAACATTTTCCAAAATTGTTATTTATTTATAAACTGAGAATTACCACCATATTACATAGTTCTTTCAGGGAACCCTTTGAATAGATTGTTAGGAAATAATGGGACTCAATAAATAAACATTTTATAAATGGGGTGCAGTCATATGACATGCCTATCATGAAGAAAATGGTAATGTCAGATTGTAAACATTAAGGCCTCCCTTCAGGCGGAGATTATAACCAAAATCTACAGTATTTGATGACAATTTAAACAGTTCAGCCTACCATTAGTTTGCTTATGCTTAGTGGCAGAAATGACTACGAGAATGTTTCGAGTTGTAGGGCTCAACTTGTTAATAACAGTCCTGTTCTGATTGTGTATATCTATTATTAAATCCTTTTTTATAAAGAATGCTGTTACAGTGTCACATATTGACAGACATCATTGACAATTTGAATACATGTTAAACTCTATTATAAATTTGTCTTTGATCATTAAAGTGGCATATTTACATATATTTGTAAGCTCATAGTTATTGCATTACATAAAATTCAAAAACACATTTAAACCCTGTTTTCCGGTCATAGCACAGAGTACTCTGCCTTTGTCACTGAAATAAATAAATAGTTATGATATGTTCACAAAAAAATAACATTATTTGTACATTCGAAAGACAATGTTTCTCCAATTCGATAGTTTATAACACTGAACAATAAATTAAAAACATACCTGAAACAAGTCAAACTTAGTTGTGTTTTAACAATTGTCTTCTATTAAGAATAAAAAAAAAGTAGAGCACTTGACATTTCAAATGAACCGATATGGAGGAACAGTTGACATTTTCATGGATACTGTCAGAATCGACAGGCTCTGACAGACAAAGTGTTCATTTCTGCAGTGGTGGAAGTCTTTGAGGAATAGTGTGACTTTGCCTCGACTCTTGTAGTGGAATAAAAATCCCCCGTGGGGTTCACGAACCACACTGAACATGCTCTAAAAACTAGTAGGAATATTTATGTACCACAAACCTACCATATCTGGACAAATCTAGACATTAGGATTTATAAAATACAAAGAATTCCTGGATAAAAATAAGCTTAACCCCCAACCTTAAAGTATTAGAGCTGGGATAAAAAGTCCTGATGCTTTATATTGCATCGTTACTCTACTCCTACAACACTACCACGGTATTACCTCACTTCCTCTTTGCGACCACGGAGGAGTGAAGCAGGACATCCATTCACCACAGAGGGAATACCTCGTCTAACATGCTCTGCTGTTAAATAATGCCACCAGTTTTCAGTCTATTTGGTCGGTGTGTTTGAAACAAAAAGCAGCAGCTCATTATTTTTCCGTTCCTAGGTGGCAGCACAGACACCTCTCCACAACCTTCCCCCCAAAAACACGACTTCCTCAAAACCTCAACACGACAATTTCACGCAAACCTGCTTCATTTTACAAGGATGCCATCCTTATAATCAGCATGCATTAGGGAGGAGAAACACTTAAGAGTCTCCCCGTGAAGCTAGTTTTCAGTGCAAGTTTGAATTTCTGTTTTTAACATCCACACACAAACAACAGAACTGAATCAAGTCAAATCAACAAGACAAACGCCTTCAGAGGAAATTGTGCTTGTTTTTACACGTTTGAAAAGATCTTAGGTGTGGATATCAGCAACCCCCGGGTCCAGAAATAAAACCCACCCGGGTGTTTTGTGACCTCCGGAGGAGACATGTGCGTATGACTTGAATAAATAATAAATATGACATCTGGGGGTATTTACAGAGGGGTGCTATTTACAGAAGGAAAAGAAAAACTCTCCATAAACCCAATTCATTTCCAGTAAAAAACATAGAAGCTACAGCCGTGACAATACTGAAGTTAATCTATAAAAAGGTGAGTGGATAATGCCCCGGTTCCATGTAGAACTATTAGCTGTATGTCGGAAAATGTTCTGAACAAACAACAGACTTAATCATGATCACATAATGGAAATCACCCCAAAATAACGATGTTTGGAAAATGTGCTCATCTGCATAACAGATTCTGTTATAAACACGGTCACTCTAACCCTAATTTTGTTTAACCCTTTGAGGCCTGAGCAAATTGTCTTGATTTCTTCCAAAAACATGGAGAGAAGGCAATAAGCAACAAAAGAGGAAATTAATAAATAAGTAAAAAAAAGGTATTCGACAAGAAATGACCTGGCAATTAGTAAAAGCAATAAAATAAATAAAAGGGAAAATGAAGTTCAACTAAACTAACACGGTAAGAAAGACTAATTTTAAATATGTAATTATGATAATTCTAAAAAAAAAAAATTCCCTAGCTTTTATTCCCTAAACAGTTCTCCCTACTTTTTTTCTATCTCTACTTATTTCTTGCAATTTGTGGAAAATTTATTACCAAGTTGCTCATTGCCTTTCTACAATGTTTATTTTTATTTTATTTTATTTTAAGAAATTGCACCAGTTTTCTCAAGGTTCAAAGCAGCACAAAGAAATTATGTCACTCCAGGTTTCAAAGGGTTAAACATTATCATTTACCTCATTGCTTTTAGAATTATTACTGTCTAGTAGATCTAAAAAGACCTGCCTTTCCTCTCTGGAAAGGTTAGCAGCTAGTAAACACTACCACTTTCACACCTAAATACGGGGAATTTCAAAAATAAATCACATCAGAAGTAAGCAGAAGTCCTGTGCTGTCCTCAGTGCTGTCCTGTGCTTGGAACGAGTCAGTCATTACCATCTCTGCTCCTGAAATCAATCCCGTGCTCCTGTCGTGAGCAAACATCAGCTCCATATTGCACGGAGCAGAGACAGGCATCAGAATCAGAGCAGAATCTTCTCACAAAAGAGAATCAAAGCAGGAAACAGAGCGTGAATCAGATGGTATTCGCAGATAATTCTTGCTGTTGTTTGGATTTAGAATGATACTTTCTGCATTCTGTTGTCGGAAACCTCCATCTATCTACTCTAACACTTCAATAGGAATTCCCTGCAACACCGTTTCTAGTGTGTGTTCGTGTGTGTGTGTGTATGCATGTTTATCTGTGTGTGTGCACGTGTTTTTGTGTGTGTTTCAGTCATCCCGGCAGGTCGGCAGGTTGACAAAGGTGAAGATATTGTACTCGATGAGGCAGGAGAAACACAAGAAGACGGAGTAGAGGAGGAGACATGTGAAACCTAAGCGCTTGTCCAGTGTCCACTTGTTTAGGTGAACTCCCAGGACCTGGACAGACAGATTTTTTTTGGGCGGGGTGGGGTGGGGTTGCCAGGTGGGTGGAGAAAACAATATCAATAGGCAGAGTGAAGAAAAAAACCCATGGAGAAAAGTGAGAAAGCTGTCAGAGGAACTTGTGGTAAGACGAGCTGCCATATACTCACCGTCAGGAACACGGATGCCAGCAGGAGCACCACAGAGAAGATCAAACCTTTGCTGTTGAGTTTGATCTGAAAAGAGATCATGTTTGAGACATGAGAACATCACTATGAAGAAAAATATGTGCGTTGACTTAACATCAAATGGTCCACATGCACCTCCACCAGTCCTTCTATAGCTTTGTCGCTAGATGCTAAGAAGGCATTTGACAGGGTGGAGTGGGCATATTTATTCAAGATTATAAATTCCTACAGATTTGGTCCCTTTTTTATTAGATGCATTAAAAGCCTATATTCAAGAAGTAATGCTTCTGATGGCCGAGCATCCCCAGTTTTTAACACCAGGCAGGGATGCCCTCTATCTCCTTTGCTATTTGTTTTGGCCCTTGAACCTTCGGCTATATATATATGGTTTGTTATGATATTTCTGTTCCACCTGCTCTTGGTGCTATGTAGGTGGGGCCACACCTATATTGTATAATGTTTTCAAACCCCTGATGAAGGCAGGCATTGGTCGAAACATGTTGGCTTTTTAAATGATTTAGACACTATCATACAGACTTTTTAAAATGTAATTTCTCCTCGTTTTTGAGGTTTTCCAAGTGTTTTCTAAGATTCAGTTTATTACAATGGAAATGGTAGTATCAGAGGATCAGCTTAAGGAGGCAACTTTAATCTGTGCAAAGGTTTTATGTAGAGTTCAAGTTTTCAGTTCTGGACAACTTGTTTGGAAAATTATCTACTTATCTACCACTACTATTTATCTGTCTATTCTGCTCCAGAACTTCGGACCTTATGTAAAATTCACATGTGGACCTTTAATACAAGTAAGACTCTCACAAAGTAAGCTCCATGCAAAAAATGTGCAACTTTATCACTCTGTTTACAAATGACATCATCCGAGTACCTTATGTCATACACCTCAATGAGCTGTTGTTCAAAAGCTAATAATTATTTTTGAAAAATCAATAAATTACTACAAGTTTAATTTGAATTTTAATTGCTTTGTTCAACAGAATAACACTCATTTATGTTCTTTGTAGTGATAATTTGGTGCCGGCATAAACCAGCTGCTTTCATTATCAAACCAGTAACTCAGCGACTACTTCCTATCTCTCCATACACACAAACACAAACACACACACACACACACACACACATTTATTATAATTACAGTCTCTGTTCATCCTTATCTCTCTTCAGCTAATTTAGGGCCCGAGTACGAACTGTGCTGGGGAAATTTTTTTCATTTTGGTGCTTTTGGAAACGGCCGTGGCAAAATAACTCCACAGTGCCCCCTAACGTGTAGCCCCAATGGCCAGTTTCATTTACAATTACGAAACTTGGTAAAGGCACAAAAGCCTGTTGTACCCACCCCCCAAACCCAACAGGAAGTCGGCCAGTATGATTTCCAGCGATTTCCGGCCTCGTACTTTTGCAAACTTTTCCTACAGGGTTAATCCAATCAACTTCAAATTTGGTGTGTCCAATCTTAACCCCTTTGCAATGATTATTTATCAAAGGTCTGCGAAAAACTTTCATGGTTTTCCTGTGTCGTGGCGTAGAATGTTTATTAATTAATGTTTCACTATAAAACAGGAAATTGTTGTAACTTTAGTGTACATTGTCTGATCTGCCTGAAACTTCATAGGTTTGATAAAGGTCTCACCCTGAACACATCTGTATGACAGTATTCACTATCTGTAATAGCGCCACCTAGTGGTAACTGGAAGTGTATTTTTTTGTACTTTTGCGAATTTGTCCTACACAATTAAACTCATACAGCTGAAATTCTGTCTGTCTGATCTTAAGACCTTTTACGATTGCAAATTATCAAAGGTCCGCACAAAACTTTTACTGTTTGTTTGTGTCTTAGCATCGAATACCGATGTTTTGCTGTAGAGGGGGTAATTATTATAACTTTACTGTACATGCTCAAATCTTCTACAAACATGGCATGGTGGACAACAGTCCAGCCCTTAGCAGGTTTGTATGCTAATTTTCTGTCAGCATGCTAACATGTCTCAGTAGCATCCCCGCGATATTTTAACGAGAAAGCCCTCTCACTGCATTTTACCTGCATGTATGAAATCTGTTACACATCCAAATGTACAAAAAAGCCTCTTGGACCCACGCTCCAAAGCCAACAGTCAGTCATTTTGAATTTTGTGCCCACTTTTGGTGCTTTCCACCTCTTGTACTATTGCAAACTAGTAGCTATTAGCCCAATTGACTTCAAATTTTGGCGATGAAAAGTTATCAAAGAATTAGGATAGAATTTTGATGTTTTGTCATAAAACAGTAAATTGTTAAAACTTTGGTGTACATTGTCCGATCTGCCTGAAACTTAGGTTTGATAAGGGTCTCGTCCTGAACACATCTGTATGACAATATTGACTAGTTGTAATAGTGCCACCTACTGGCAGCAGGAAGCAAGCCTCTCATCTAGTGGTCGATGGAAGCACTACATCATGTGAAATATCTCACTCTAGGGTCCAAACTCTCTGCGTGCATTATTTATCCGACTTTCACAGAAATGAACGACCGCTTTAGCTGGAGTTCACCAGTACCCTGGTATACATTTCATCCCTGATATACATTTCATCCCTGCTTGCAGCTTTAATTATTATCATTATTAGGGCCCAAGCACCGACCGCAGGTGGTCGTGACTTAGTATTGTTTTATGGTGTGTATTGTGTGGCCACTAGATGTTGCTGTTTTTTGGCTGTAATTTGATATCTTGATCTGGATGTACTATGTAGCTTTATATAACTTTTCATACCCTATAGGGATACATTTTAGGTACGAGGCAGAGTGAAATTCACTAATGCCTTCTGATTATGGTGGGTTTACGCCCCAGTAAACTCTGCAATGGCCAACAACATATACATCAGATGTTTTTTGATTACTAGACTACGGTACAAGAGGCTAATAGAAGTCTTGAACCCCTTTTGTAAACGCATTTTAATGATATGACTGTATGCGATAGGGAGAAACTATTCCGATGTCTTTTCATATAAGTATTTATTTCTGATGAAGTGTGTGTTTTCAGCCACTACATGGTGCCGTTTCAGGCTCTACTTGATATCTTTCACTGAATGTACCCTGTAGCTTTATATTTATCTACCCTATAGGGTTACATAATATGTACGAGTTAAAGCAAAGCAAAATTTATTGATTCTAATCATATTTTCAAGGTTCGATTTTCACCCCAGTTAGTTATACAGTGGCCGAGAGTATACACATTTAAGGACATTGGAAATGATAAAAGATTTGTTGTACCATTAAGCAGACCTACAGGAGACTTAAAGCCCTCGAAAGTTACACTTTGATGAAGGCTTTTGTTCATGTGTGTGCAAGAAAAATTCAAATATCTTTTTACTAACAAGTTTTTGGTCTTTATGATTTGTTTGTCTTTTTGTTTTATTTGATAGCTTGTACTGGATGTATGCTGTAGCTTTATTGGACCCTTTTTGTGCCCTACAGGGATACGGTGGAGCTTCATGTATTCGTCGTTTTTATGGTTTTGGGGACCCCAGTTATCTTTACCACAGCATACAGATCATAAGGATTGTGAATCCTAAACTCCTTTGTAGTTGTTTAATGTGTCTTAATGGAAGTCTAAGAGAGAGAGAACATCCTCTTTAAATATAAAAATGTACTGTTTTTTATGTGTGTATGTCTTTGGCCACTGGTTGTTGTCCAGGCTGTAATTTGATATCTTATACTATATGTACTCTGTAGCTTTATACTAATTTATTTACCCTATAGGAATACATTTCTTGTACGAGTTAAGGCAAAGTGTGATTCCTCTACTTCTGTTTTTCTTATTGGTGGAGTGACACCCTGTTAAATCTGCAGGGACCAAAGACATACACATCAGAGGTTTTTAATACGAGCTTGCTTTAACATTTATGGTATGGTCTATCTGGTTGCAACCGCCACTGTGCGAGACATTTTTTAAATGGTATTGACATATTTGTAACTGATGTTATATTTTGTAAGCGTACTTCTTGTATATAAACGGACGCATCTGCTTAGTGTTCACAACGCTGATGAAGACTGTTAGTTGAAGCGCGTTTGTTGTGTGGCTGTCATAGGCCCAGAATTAAAAGCATCTAAAAAGGACATTATTGTGTGCTGATGGTCAGTTTTGTCATACATTGTTTTTGTGTCGTGCACCTGGAAAAGTTTTTCAGTTTTTGTTGGGAGTGTGCTTCTTTTTTTCCTTGTGTTGTGATCAAGCTGCAGCCCCGAACACATCATCATGTCAGTTAACTACAATACAAACTGCGTCACCTACTGGCAACAGGAAGTAAGCCTCATAACAAAAATATCCTTTGATTTACATGAAATTTACAAGCTTTGGTCTAGCAATAATGTAAACCAGGATGACGTAGATTTTGTGTTGCCGCTAGCGCCACCTAGTGCTTACTGGAAGTACAACACACTGAAATATCTCGCTCAAGGGTCCAAACTCTCTGCGTGCATTTTCCGACTTCGCTGAAATGAAAGATCACTTGAGACAGACTCTGGCCAGTACCCCCAGCTTGCGCGGGGGAGTGAGGGCCCATTCATCACTGCTTGCAGCTTTAATTGCTTTTTGTTGTTCTCTTCTGTATCTTGTAGCTCGTATTGTCGTTAAGATCGTGTTATCATGAAGCTGTGTATCACTTTATCATGTTGACTTTTTTGGGATGATTTTTTTAAAACCCAGCTGGATTTTATTATCTCAAGTGTACAGATTACTGCACAGCATCTTTTTCTGTTTTTATCAGATTTTCTCTGTTCATCCATCAGCGACTGTGTTTTATCGCAGCACAAAGAAACTCAATTGTAAACTTGAGAAAATACGATTTGTGTCTTATCTCAGCTGCTAACTTAAAGCAGAGTACAAAGACGCAGTCAGATGCAGCTCGATCTTGTTTACTCCTTTACATTGTGATATGGATTTCACATTAAGAGATAATTGTGTCTGATAGTGCTCATGGTTCCCAGCTCGCCTGCATGTTAAACCATGAAATGACAATTTCTTACTTTGCGAGCACTCACCCAACAAGGTGTAAACCAGTCTAAGCTTCAAAACAAATCTCCAGGACACCACACTTTATTCACCAACTATGGATATTCTGCCATCTTGCTTTTATCAGGGTGCTGTGGTGAACTTATGGACAAGATGATGTCCCTCAAAAAGCTCTGTGTACATCCCTGCAGTCAGCTTTGAACAAAAAAGCTAACTTTCATTTTGTCAACCCTACTACTTTTACATATGTTTAGAATTTTAGCACTACAACTCCCATCATGCTTTGGGTGATACAAACAGAATCTGTATGGAGGACTAAAGTTGCCAAAATTAAAAATCATTTAATCTTTTTTTTTTTCTAGTAGATTGTTGTCTGCACATCCAGGTATAGTATGACTTTCCATGGTGCAACATTACACTTTTCTGGCAGACAGAAGCTTCCCAAACAAAATGATAAATAAGTGACTAAATAAATTAAATAACATGCCATGTACCAAAAATAATATTAAAAATAAATGTTGTATAAAAATAATGCATAATATGTGACAAAACTGGTATTCTATCTTTATTTATATACCTTTGTATGACTTCCATTTTTTATTTGCTATCTTATTAAACTTTCCAATTATATCCTTTTATTCATTCATTTTTCCAACTGTAAAATGTGTCTATTTTTATTGTTTTCAATACATAAATTAATAAAACCATAATTCATATAGTTAATCTATGCACTCTGATGTCCATCAACTGGCAAAAAGTTGGCCCCTGACACAATCTGAATGACAGCTTGCTCATTTGCATAATGAAGAGGAAATACATAAAGAAATGTCAGAAAATAATAGTGAGTTAGACAGGTTTGGCGAAACAAGTAGAGGGAAAAAGTAAAAGGTGAAATCACAGATACATAATTAATAAGTAAATACATACATGAACAAATAAATATATTTTAAAGTGAATAGATTAATTTTATGATGAGAGTTTAATTGCACAATAATTGAATTAAAAAAATGAAATAATGAATAAATAAATGAATACATTTAAAATTCATAAAAATGTTAAAATATGAATTAACAAAAGGGAAACTTATATAGGAAGGTAAATAAATATGCAAAATATTACAAAGATGAATAAATATAGAAGCAATCAATAAAGAAAAGTCAACATATTTCACATTTTATCAATCAGCTATATTTATCTCAACATTATATTAATATTTAAAATATTACTTTAATATTACTTTAATGGCATGTTCATTTATTTTTTGGGTCATTTGTTTATTTATGCACTTTCAACGGCTTCTGTCCTCCATAGCAGTGCTCTCATTCACCATGGATAGGCATGCAGCATTTAAAGCTAGTCGTGGATGTGCGGACATTAATTTATTTGTTTACTGAAACTGAAAAAAACATACTGATTGATGGTTATTTTCTTCTAAGAAGCCTCTCGATTACTACAGTCAATAGAAAGAGTGAGCTGCATTGATTTCAGAACTGTGTATACATCATCTGTGGTTTGTGCTTTGACCCTGAGGTAGCGGGGGTGAAGGAGAGTGGTACTCACGTCAGAGCCGTAGTTGATAGCCAGAGTCTTCAGGGCCCAAGGGAGACCGAGCCCCACCAGGATGTCAAACACGTTACTGCCGATGGAGTTGGACACCGCCATGTCCCCCATTCCTTGGATGAGGATGGAGTTATAAAGCAGAAGAAACAGGAAAATAAAGGTACAGAGAGACAGCATGAAAGAAAAGTGAGTGGGCAACGAGGAGACAGGAAGTTACACAGGACGTGTGTGTGTGTGTGTGTGTGTGTGTGTGTGTGGGAGGGCCTGCGACCGGTTGGGACAGAGGTAGGTTGAAGCAGGCGAGATTACAGAAACTATCTGTCCGCCTGACATCCAACAGAAACAACGAAGCGATGAAGCGACAGCAGCTACAAAGCGAAGGATGGACGCCTTAAACTGCAGTGGCGAGTGCGAGTCTCCCGGAGAGCCCCCCCCCCGCACACTGACAGACACAGCCGTTTAAATATTTGATGACAGGAGCAAGAATAAACACAGATGAAAGGATGGAGGAAGAGACCCTGTCGGGCTGTCTCTCCTCATCACCCCCTCTTCTTCTTTTACAGCCTCACCACAGGGACGGAAAAGGGACAGTGGAAAAAGATGACAGGCCCGCAATCTTTACCCCCCCCCCCTCCCCCCCCCCACCCCCAGCCGTCTCTATCTCTGTCATCTCCTTCCCTCTCCGGCTCTTTGATAGCAGCTTCACTTTGATTCCGTTGTTTGGCCTCCATCGAGCCGTAGGTGTGTGTGTTTGTGTTAAATGACAGCCTGGTAACCTGTCATTGTGTGTGTGTGTGTGTGTGTGTGTGTGTGTGTATGTGTGTGCGTGTGTGTGTGATTACCTTGTCGCGCCACTATGAGGCTGGCCATGCAATCAGGGACACTGGTGCCGGCTGCCAGGAAGGTGATGCCCATGATGACATCTGGGATACCGAGTGTGAAGCCTATCACTGTTACCTGACAGACAGACACACACTATCACTGCATGTATTTTGGCAGCTGTGTGTGAGTGTTTTTTTTTTTAACTACAAACAAGATAGGAAAGAGATGCAAAGCATATCACTGTGATTTTTTTTTCCAGTCAACATCTCTGCCAGTTTGCTTTTTCTCCTATTTTCTCCCAGTCTCTCACCATCCAGACCATGATGTAGGAGAAGCCGGCGATCCACAGGGTGGAGCTGACGAAGGACAGCATGAAGTAGTTGTCCCAGCGTGGCGTGGAGCAGTTGGGGACGGTGAAGTACAGCAACAGGCACAGAGGCCAGGCCAGCAGCCACTTCAGCTTGTTCAGCACACCCGCTGCAAATACACAGGGCAATATACACTGTCAGGACTGTAATAATAATGATAATAATAATACACCTTATGGTTTGTCTGTTGTGGGCTACTGTAGAAAAATGGTGGACCATGGTACAGGACCCACTTATTATGGAGATATAAACAGCTCATTCAAAGGTAACAAAAACACAACGATTCTTAGTTTTGGGTTATTATATACTACAAAAAAACATAAATACTGTTTTCTATTTATGCATACTGGACCATTAATTTAGTTCATTTAAAAACTGAAAAAAAACAACCAAAAACAAAAAAAATAAATCACATTACTTGATAAACTGTTTTTCAACTTCTTTAGATAAAGACATAATTTGATCCAAACGCGCTTGATTTGATAACACCATCTTGTCGATAATCAACAGTGACGACTCTGAAAGATACACAGCAGACTCCTGCTTTTGTTAATCTGCATTTTAATCACATAGTTCATGTCTTCATCTTGATCAGATTAATATTAAAGCAGATTTATCAATTCACTTTATCCTTTCATGAACTTTTTGGGACTAGATTTTTGTGTTTGCCCTTAAAATTATTATTATTTTTTAGTTATGAAAAGCCTTTGGCGTTTCTGAAAGACTTTGTGTCTGGACTGCAGTGATGGAAGACAAACTGATGGAGTTTGCTGTTTAAGTTGAAACTAAAGGACAGGGTATTAAAATAAAACCAAAGATAACCGAGATTTATATTTGGTCGTGATAAATTTCTTGCAGTGACTGTGACTGTGTAGAGTATAAACATATTCCAGTCAGATCCGTCTGCAGCAGCTACCTGGGCACTGGAAGGGTACAAAGGGTCCCTCTCCATCTTCCTCTTCTTCCTCTTCATCATTCTCGTTGTTCTCATTGTCCTCGTTCTCCGTCTCATTTCCCACCTCTCTGTCATCGCGGCGAACACTGACACCCCTCTCTGCACCAGACAGCCCATTTTCTATGCCCCGCCTACTCCCACCTTTCACTTGAACATCGGAGTCACCGTTGGTTAGGGTCCGTGTGTTGATCAGACGCTGCCTCTGTATCACGCACACACACACACACACACACACACAGTTGACATGTTAATATATTTACTGTGAATGTCTTTTGTCTTTTACTGACAGAAAATGATTAGAGAACTGTCATTGCTAGTTTCAGACAGATGTAATTGTCATTTTCACAACCAAAGCCGACGATGTGTATGTAGCACATGTACTTGTGCCAATGGGCAGGTCTTAAAATTAGGTGTGGTCAGGGGGATTATCAGTGTATTGCTATTTTGAGGTAGTAGAGAGCAAAAAAAAAACCTGCTCCAAAGTCAAAAAGGTTTCCTGCTATTTAAACCCTTTGAAACCTGGAAGATTTAGTGAATTATTTTTCAAAAAGCTAGGGAAAAATTTTCACAGAAAGTTGTTATCACAACTAGATATTCAAAATAATTTTACGGATTATTGTAATTCTTAGCGTTGTTTAAGGTCATTTCCTTTTTTTTTCTTTTTCTTTTTTTTGTTTGGCTTGATTTTTTTGTTGCTTTTTTTGTTTGCTAATTTGGTAAATTTCTTTGTTTTCTTTCTTCTTTTTTTTTTTTTTAACTAATCTCCTGCTAATTTTTATTTGTTGGGGGTAATTTCTTCTTGGGTTGCTCATGCCCTTCTTCCTGTGTTTTTGGAATAAATCAAGCCAATTTGCCCAGGTTTCAAAGGGTTAAAGGGCACATTATTCAGATAGTAGGCTAAGATGTACCTGCATAGTTGAGTTTTCATAATACACATACACTCTGCTCGTTACACACTCAGGTACAGATGGGTTGCAGATGGGTAATAAAACATCATTAATGAGGAACATATGAATGGCACTTTGTAAAATGTGAACATAGCAGAGAGCAGAGCAGAGCTGCAGAGCTGAGGTCCCACTCCCCATTTAGTGAGATGCTGCGCACATTTATGAGGAGTTATGACACTATGATTGGCTGAACACATGTTGATGTTGCTATCCTTACATCAGTGGTTTCCACCACAAACCACAGAGGAGCTCTGATTACAACACAAACAGAGGTAGAATTGAGTAGATTAGAATCCCTTTACTGTCATTGAACGGCTGTATAACAACATTTAAGTGCAACTCCACTCAGTGAAACAAAGGGAATACATAAAAATGATTAAAACAATAGAAATAATAAAACAAACATTTTCATCATAAAAATCGTTTTTATTTCTCCTCTAAGTGACTCAGAGGGAATGAATCAAAATGATAAAAAGGAAACTATCATTTTTGTCATTCTCATCATTTTTACTTAAAATTACGTTGTACATGACAATAAAGGCATTCCATTCTATTCTATTCTACATCTTTGTGTGTTGTAATCCAAGCTTCTCTGTGGTTTGTCAGACCGGCTTTCCACAACAAACCTTAACTGTGTCATCAGTCAATATTGAAACATAGTCAGATATGATCGGCATTTACAAACAACTGGTGTAGCATCCAGCTGTGGATGCAGATGGTTAAAGTAAAATTATTTGATTGACTATTTGCAAAAGAGATGAACTGCATTTTGGGTGGTGTTAGCACAGACAGTGTCATTATGAAACCAAGAATACACAATTTTCCTTTAAGGGTACTTTTTTTTTTTTTTTTTTACATCACGTTGACTTCTCCTTGAGTAATGTACAAAAATCCGTAGTGCCCTTAATAATGAATGTTGGAGCTGATTTGTGGGCCGGGGCCTCGGTGCAGCACCAGATTACCTTGTTAAAGAGGCTGTCTGAAACACTTCACCCTCTGAGGAAAACACACTGCAGTCTGCTTCAAATTTGAAATGGCAGCAATCTTTTTTTTCTCTTTTTCTTTTTTCAATCAAAAGCACAGCTGTAGTGTGCTGGTGTGTATCCTGACCTCAGTGATGAGCATTCGTGAAGCCATGGTGAGGCGGGTTCGTGGGGAGAAGTGGCTGGTGATCATGATCCTCATGCCGGCCTCAGAGAAGGACAGCTGGTGGGGGTACGCCGACAACAGTTCGTCCACCATCAACACTGACGGCTTCCTGTGGTGGTTCGCTGTCAGACAAACACACACATGCATGTAATCACGCAGTACACACATGCACTTATGTCCGAAAGAGAATACATCCATCCATCTACGATATTTTACACCATGTGATATCTGTGCTAGAACATATTGTCCAGCAGCACACAATCAAACCCTACATGACTGAGTGGACTGAATGTTTCTCTGTTTGTAACCATAGAAATGATTCCACATAGATAGACAGCGACAGTATATAACACTTTCTCTTTCAATTCTGCCATCAACAATGGAAGCTCAAATAAGAGTTCAACACTTAGGAAAATACACTTTTCAGTACCAAGAATGGAGATGGAGCAGCACACTAACCAGTATCAAATGAAAGCACATTTTTTTCCCGTCCACTGGTTAATTTTGTCCTCTTTCAGACTAATGGAAAGAAAATGCCCAAAATACATACCTAAGTTAACTTTAGTTCAGATTTCTGTTCTGGAATTTTCGGCAAAAAGTGCATATTTAATTAGATAATATATAATTTGCATATTTAAACACAGAATTAAGAAAAACATGAATTGAAGGTTTTTTTTTGTTTGTTTTTTTTTAACATGGGTTAGCCCACTAAAAATAGGTTATAGACTCCTTTTCCATTGCCAGTAAAGCAGAGCCGTGTACACGGCTCTGCAGCAGACGAGTATGCCTTTCTGTGTGCGTGTTTTTTTGTTTGTTTTTTTTTGTGTCAAGTTCGACACCACAGACGGGCCGGAACACAGGTTTGTAAAGAGTAGAAAGCAGCACAAAGGATTGTGAAAACTTTACTTTGGTTACTTTTCTACTACTACTTTTTCTATACCTCTTACTTATTCAGTCACTCTTCCAAACTCCATGCAGACTAATTTGGTTTTATGTTTTAATGATGCTTGGATGGAGACAGATGGTAAACAGTAGCGGTGCGACATCGCATCTTGCCAGTTAAGGGGCTAAAATTAGTGAGTTCATGTGAATATTGCGATCCCATCACTGTTGATCAGAGCTGTTAAACTTTTGACTAGTGCAGAGTCAGTTGACCCGGGTATAAATGCCATTTGTTATCTTACCCATTATATTAAGAAGCCAGATGTTGGCAGTTTTTTTGGGTAGTGGAAAGGGGGCTTCATTTTTCTCTTCTTCTTCTTTTTTTCTCAAAATGAATTTTTGTCATAGTCTGAGCCAGAATTCTCCACTTAAGTGGCACTTGCATACACCAAACTTTCCAGGTTGATTCCTGTCTTTAATCAAAAGATTTTTAAAGAGGGGTTTGTTAATTCAGAACCTAATTATAGAACATTTTATTCCTCAAAATGTGGTGAAAATAGATTTTTTTTGTTGTTGTATTTTCTCATTTATGGATGGATATCAAACATTTACTCTGTAAAAACATTTGACTCTAATATCAGAACAAAATGAAACAAGAATTTTGAAACCTGACTTTTTATCTTTTTTTTTATCTGAAAATGTACGCACATAAGCACATATTTAATAATTATTCAAGTAATATAATCATTTAATTTAAACTATATTTTAAAAGTGTAATAAAAAAACAACACGAACAAACAAAAAACAATTGGCTTAATGTAAGTATTCAATTTGGAAAATTTCATGGTGATATCTATTAGTTAAAAGTTTTACCCTAGTCACCTGTAGTGTCTTTCCTTAAATGGTAAACAAACCAAAATGCAACCATTCGTGGTTTAAGATAAAGATGTTATTGAAACTGTTTCCTGGTAAACAGCAGTTTATCTATCATCTCACTACTGCTGTGCTGTCATCTGTTGAATCCTTGTTACAAATAGAGGTGTACCTTTCTTCAGTAGAACAGAGGTAGCATCACAGCCATCATCTAGCTCGGCATTGTTGGCCGCTCCGTTCCTCAAACTGGACGAGTTCTTCTTCCGCCTCTCCAGAAAGCGAACGACATGAGAGTTCATCCTGAAACAAAGGTCTTATCAAATGCCAGTCACATCTAACATATACATACAGTTAACTGACATGAAATTGCCTTTTGACTTGAAAAATCTATCACAAAATACTTTAAAAATACTTTACTTTATTAAGCTGTTATGGGGCGCTTGCTAAAATGCACAACTAATTTTTTTATGTGTATTTCAATAGTTATCAGCAATTTATATTTTATGTCACTTTCATTTCTTTCTCTATGAATCACGCTTAGTTACTTACTTCATGATCAAAATGTAGACGAAATACATCAGAATCAGTGTGAGAGCTTCCCACCTGTAAAACACAGTTGGATCAATGTGAATTATTTAGTAAAATGAAATTTGAGGCATTCGTCTTATTGTTTTTTGTGTGATTTATTCTAAACAAAATCAGGTCTCATGAAAGTTATACTTACCAGACCACTTTTTCATCATATATGAACTGTAATATGAAAGAGGAAAATGACTTAGATTTGAATATGTGATTCACACAGCTGTTGAAATCACACAATACATTAGGGTGTAATTACATGTGGACAATCATCAATATGCTCAAATCTATTAACATTTCTTCACTTAAAAGATGCCAGGGTGAATTTTAATGTTAATATGACTGTTTTTGGGTTATATAAAGCTCTTTCTTACCACTATAAGAGCAGTGATGGAAATGGTGTAGTACACAGAGTCTCTGAGCAGCGGCCAGCAGGACAGACGTATTGCCTAGAAGAGGGACACAGACAGACAGACAGACAGACAGAGAGACAGAGAGACAGAGAGACAGAGAGACAGACAGAGAGACAGACAGAGAGAAGCAGTGAGATGATGCAAAAACTTGCCGACACTAAACTACATTTTTGTCCTGTTGAGTAACACATCCCACAAGGTACTCACTGCTGTGCACTGCTAACAAGATGAACCAAGCTCTCTCTCTGTGTGTGTGTGTGTGTGTGTGTGTGTGTGTGTATCTGTGTGTGTGCATGAGTGTGTTTTGGTCTTACATAACATGTAATCTAAAAAGGAAAACAATTCTTTCAAGTGTGTTTCGCTTTTTCCTTGTGGGATTACAGTAGTGAACAGGACACGTCATTTTTCCGACATACACTTTTGCGGTAAAATAAATGCATTTTTTTTTTTTTAATGTGAACTGCTATTATTTTACTAAATGCATTAACTTTGGTCTACTGCAGAAAATTTAAAAAACATACAATAAGAATAAATACTGCTGGAAGCCTGGCACAAACAAGTCAGCTCGTGGATGTAGATCTGATGTGTTTAAAATACCTGCTAAAGGTCTGCATTAATATTGGAGGGAAAAAATGAGAGGAAAACATCACTGATGCTGTAGGTGTGAGTGATTTACCTGTACTGCAAATATCCCACACACACTCCGATAATGCAGAGGATGTTGAAGACGGCTGAGCCCACGATGGTTCCGACCCCGACGTCCCCTTTGGTGATGAAAACTCCTGAACAGCAGATACACAAACAATGATTACCACATGGGACAGGACGATCAATTTGTTCACATTCTAGGAATAAATATATTTTGGTTTTGTGTTTCTGGTGAAGTTTACATAGGCTGGGCAATATATTGATATTATATCGATATCATGACATGAGACAAAATATAATCCTAGATTTTGGATATCGTATCGTATCACATTGTATTGTATGGTGTTGTACTGTATTGTTTAGTATCGTATCATGTCATTTTGTGTCATATCTTGTCATATCATGTCATATTGTATTGTATGGTGTTGTATTGTTTTGTTTAGTATTAAATAATATCCTGCCGTGCCATATCGTGTCATATTGTATTATATCGTGTTTTATTACAGCGTGCTATGTCGTATCGTATCATGTCGCACCATGTTGCATCATATCTTATGGTGTCATGTTGTATTGTTTATAATCATTTATAATCATTTATAAATATGATAGTATTGTGTCATATCCTGTTGTATTGTATCGTGCCGTGCAGGGTTGCATCATGTTGTATCATGTCTTAATGTTGTATCATATTGTATTGTATCGTATGGTATTAAGTTGTATCCTATGTTATCGTATCGTATGGTAAGTGTTGTTGTCTTCACGGTTTTAAAGTCTTCATTACAGTAAAACAATATACATTTATGAACTTACCAGATTGTTCTAGCTTAGTCATTATATCCACATTATTGATGATTAATTACAAAAAATCTGAATTCTTAAAGCACAAATAGTTTACCCTACAGTTCTGTCGAAATATTGATGTTGAGGTATTTGGTCAAAAATATTGAGATATTTTATTTTATTTTTTTTCATAATGTCCAGCCCTTTGTTAACATGGCTATGTGGTGTGACTGTAGTCAAAGAGTCAGCTGATCAACAATGCTTTGATTCTTATTCAGCCCTGGTAATGGTTACCGAAATATAACTGAATTTGCATCATCAATAAAAATCCTTTTAAACTGATGATTATTTATGTTTATAGTTTTACAGTCATGTTAAAATAAAAATTGAAGTCTCTAAAGATCTGTTAAAAAAAGACAAATTATTATTATTATTATTATTATACCACTACCAAGTGGACCACGTTCCTTATTATTATTATTATTATTATCATTATTATCCGTGGTTCCACATATTAACCCCATGAACAGCAAGAAAACAAATTTCATCAAGTTAACATGTTTAATATGTGTTCTGAAGGCTGCTTCATCATGAAGTTGTACACCACCTTAAATGTAACATGTAACAAAATCATAAAATGCAGTGTTGACGTTGCACACTCACCCTTCTCTCCTTTTAAACTAATTTTCCCAATTTTAGATAGGGGTCTAAAATGGGGCTGAGGTATTTTACTTCAGAAAGCCTTCTGATAGATTTTCCATTAACCTTTAAATGTAATTTATTCACTCCTGATGATGGCTGACCTCTGGATGAAACATACACTGACACAGCTTTAATGATGTTAACTATTAAACAGGAGGCTTCAAATTCTGCTGCTATGGACAAGTTATTGTGAGCATTATTATATAATGTTACAGAGAATAAAAATAATAAAATAGTAATTTAAAAAATCTACTTTTCATGTAGTATATTGAAAATAATTCATGAATAAGTCTATGACACTGCATAAAAATGATATTGTATACAAATTCTGAAAACTTGGTTGGTTGTGATAATCACAAATTAATTATCTAAATAGCATATAGTATATCGTACATATATATAGTACATCTAAAATCATGGTGAAACATGACAAAAACTACTACTTATTTAAAGGGTTAAAATTCTGAAAAATTAATGAATATTTGATGTCTATGATTAGGACTGACATTGGTAAAAAATAAACTCAGTGAAAGTGGAATGTCATGTTAATCTATAATATTTTTTAAAGCTTAATTTTGAAAAGCGCATTTTGTGTGCAGAGCGATAACAGTGTGTGTAATGCTGAAGCGGGCCCTTAGGGGTAAAAACAGATGTCAGTTGTTGGGTCTTCAGTTTGGTCTTTTTATCTCACTCAGTCTTTTTGCCATGTAATGTATGAGTCAGTGTCTTATTTCTCTAGAGTATATTTAAACAGTTTTAGATGTCTGCATCGTCTCATTTCTATGCATATAGCTAAATTCAAATATGACAAAATAAAGTCTTATCACAGAAAAGAGGACTATTATCTTGTTTTGTGGTTATTCCTTCAAAAGACATATGTATGCAAATAGGATTTGAAAACTGACTCTGTGTGTGTGTGTGTGTGTGATTATGTTTCTCACCAATGACAGAGGTGAACAGTTCAGGAGCTGAACTGCCTGCTGCCATAAAGGTTGCTCCTGCAACATCCTCACTCAGTTGAAGACGCTGAGAGAGAGAGAGGATAAAAGACAAAGAAATGAAAAAGAATGAAAGAAAGAAAAAACAAGAAGAAAAAGAAAAAATGAATAACAGACAAGGAAAACAAGTAAGAAAAAAGAAAGAAAGAAAACACAATGAAAACAGTATGTTGTGCAGTGATGTTAGCTGGGTGCAGCGTAAGAGTAAGTTGCAGTGTTTCTTACCTCACAGATCTTCTCTAGAGAGGGGACAAAGTAGTCGTCACACACTAAGGCCAGGGCATAGAACATGTAGACCGCCTGCAATGGCGCACACACACACACACACACACACACACACACACACGTGTTTTCAAATCTCATAATATATTAAAAATTATGCTATTGATTTTTTTGCAAATTTTCAAGTGACTTTCTTGTAACTATTTACTTATTTCTTTGAAGTTTTGGGGCCACTTTTTGTTAAGTTGCGTGCTTCCCATGTTTTTGAAATAAATCAAGCATATACAGTATATACGGTATATGTGTATGTATATATATATATTCCCCGTCATTTTCTTAGTTTTTGTTTTGCTTATTTTCTTGTAACTTTTAAATACATTCTTTGCTAAGTTTTGGGCCATGTTTTGTTATGTTTTTGAAAGAAATCAGATTTGCTCAGGTTTTAAAGCTTTAAGACTTTTTTTTTTTTTAGATATTTTTTAATGCCATTCAGAACTGACCAATTTTACAGTCACCAAAACTGAAGGAAAAGACATGAACCAACGTAAATTACTCATTACTCACAATTCCACCGTAATATTTATGGTAGCATGTCAATCTGGACATTTTCTAGACAAATGTTAAAAAAATACATATATCAAAACTCTCCTTTTCTAACCTGATTTGCATGATGCTAATGCAAGAGGCATTCAGTAAAATATTTTAAAAATAGATATTACTAATTATTTTAGATTTTACAATGCAACATCAATAAAAAAAAACAACATAATATCCCACTTCCCATGTCTGAGCATTTTTAAGATGTTTAAAAGATTAATTTCAGATATTTAAATGCCAATTAAGGCCTTATTTTTAATAAGTCAATGCCTTTTAAGACTTTTTAAGGATCCATAGGAACCCTGAACTAAGATATTGTTTCTACAAAAACACACAAGGAAAATACAATTTCAAGACAAATCCAATATTTAAACATCTGCAGCAAACATATTGGAGACAGAGGACTGAAAAAGCTTCTGAAAATGCTTTCCGGCTACTATGCAGAAGATGTTGATATGAATCTAGGACTCATCGGTGAACAGAGCAGGCTGCCACAGATAGGACTGTAATTTTAGGGGATGATGTAACCTCAGTTCGGCATGCAGAGCTGCAGTTTTGGTGTCTGAATCTTTAGACAGTCAGGCAGTGTGTCCTCACATAACACATAAGCCTCTGCTCAACATCTGCCAAACACTTCCGCATTACACCACGCTGGCAGCCGGCTCAGTGGGTGGCCGTTCTGTGTGTGTGTGTGTGTGTGTGTGTGTGTGTGTGTGTGTGTGTTGGTATTAGTAAGTACAGTATTAGACACAGCCTTTATTTCTAATTTCCTCAGTTACTGTAAACTCAAAAGTTCCTCTGCTTTTACCTGTCTGGATACACTAAAATGAATTCCATCAGAAGTCATGTCACACTCACTGCTCTGCTGCATCAAATTCTTTCCTTTAACCCTTTGAAACCTGGAGCAACATCACTTTCTTTTCACAAGTTTGTAAACCTTTGAAACCTGAGAAATTTGGTGTGATTTCTTTCAGGACAATGGAGGAAAAGGCCTCGAACAACTTGGCAAGAAATATTCCACAAATTGGAAGAAATTTGTAGATTTAGAAGTTTAATTTCTTTTTTTAAAAAAAGAGAAAAATATCCAGAAAATGACATTCATAATTATCATAATTACACTTTTAAAATGTATTTACAGAATTATTACTTCTAATTTGTTTTTGTCAGATAATTTCCTTGCTTTTGTTTTTTTTTTATGTCTTTTTTTTAATGTTTCTTTTAATGTTTTTTTTTTGTGAGTGTGTGGGTTTGACTTTTTTTTTTTTTTCGTTTTGTTTTTGGCTAACTTTCAGATTATTTACTTGTACTTTTTATTTCTAATTTCTTGCTGATTACTGGATCATCTCTTCTTAAGTTGCTCATTGTCTTCTCCCCATATTTTTGAAAGAAATTAAGTAAATGGTTAAAGTTAATGATCTTGCTCACTAATTAATACTAAATGCTTTTTCACTAACATTTTTTTTGCATTGTTGCTAAGTTACCATCAACAACACTCAAAACTCTGTTGAGTGTGTGTAGAAATGAAAACAATTTAGTAAAACAGAAAGTCAAAGCAGCAGTTGACTATTTTTGACATTAATAGTCTTCAAATCTGAATATTTGTCTTTAAAGGTAGATATAAGGCTGCAGATTTACAACATAATTTTTACTGTAGATACGATTATGTTAAAAACTCTCCATTCCATAATTATAGAACTAGACAGGCTCAGAATCTTCATATTCCATTGTGTAACACTTCCTGTGATCAGTTTTCTGTTAAATATCGTGGCGTCGTCTTATGTAATGAAAATGTTCATTCACTGGATTCTTCTGTTGTTGTCTGTGTACAAAAAGACACTTTGAAAAGCTCTGCTGTCAAAAACATTTTATTTCCGACCAATCCCTCTATGAACTGATGATTACACGTTCAAAATGCTTATTTGCACTTTATTTTTTGACAGTATACGTGAGATTTTAAATTGTATTGATGTGTTGATTGCTTGTTGTTTACTATTCAGATGCTTTCTGTGTGTGGTTTTCATATAAGCCAGTATAGGTTTCTACCCTCTCATGTTCTTTTAAGAAGTTTTATCCCCATCATGCTTTGTATTATGTGAAACAAATAAACAAAACTAAACTATAGTGGTGAGAATGGCATGATTTTGTTATTAACAGTATCAGCGTTTGTATTTATACATTATACTGATTCCATCGCCAGAAAAAACCATAGCATCGCAAGTTTCAGCAAGCCACAAATTCTTCACATTTGCACGTCATTATGTAGCAGATATGTTGAAATTATGTTTGAACAATGCTGACGTGCCTTTGTTTAGGCGCAAAAACCTCTTGGTTAATGTTAGGGAAAGATCATGTTTGGGCTTAAAATAAGTATATAAGTAAATACAATATTGTGAGAGCAAAATGTGACCTACCTTTTTAGTCTGGATTTTAACTTTACCTATTTATTTATTGACTATTTATTAATACATTTTAGTTTTACTAAATGGTATATCATTTTATTATTTTTAACATATTCATCTATTATCAGGGCTTTATTTGTGCCGAACCTGCCAGAACAGGATCCAGGACCTCCCACGTTGGGACCTATTTAATTGGATCCGACACCTCCTGTGTCACTATGAAAATATGTAAATGCATTGTTGTCTAATATTTAATGTTACCTGTCTTGTTATTATTTATTTCCATTTGAAGTTTGCCTGTTTCAGGTGCATTTTAAACAGAATTTTACAGGAGAGGAAAAGACGCACAGAGAGAGAGAAAGAGAGAGGGCAGCACTTCAGGTCATGCAGCTCGCAGAGTTTGGGAATTTTGTGGTCCTCACATGAGCTGATGTTGTCATTTGAAACTGCAGTTTGAATTAAGATAGCCTGTCCTCAGCGGCAAGGAGGAAACTAAAATGGCAAAAGACAATCAAGTTTGTTGAACTTCCTAAAACAGACCAAAGTCATTTCAGCAGATCAACAGTGTGGAGACCCTGATGAGGTCATGGACAGCATGAAGACACAGAGCTGTCCGAGACACGTTGAGTGAAGAAACAAGCAGGTGAAGTCAGGCCGAGGACTCTGTGGATGTTTTATGGGCTGTTTTGGACAAATAAGCCTGATGGGTGGAAGACATTTTTATTGTTACTCTCTGCTGCGTCTGTGCTGATTATTGATTTGGAGGCTGGTGATAATATAATTAATGCAATATCTGCTGTTATGTGGTGTCATGTTTTTTTTTTTGGGTGTCTACATATTTTTGGCATTTGATTACTGTTATGCACAGGCAAGTGGTCATTTTTGCTGCTAGAGGGTTAAATGATGACGCTCGCCTGTGGCTGTTTTAAAGGTGGAGTGTTGGTGCGGTGCTGTCCGTGGTGCTGAAACAGGATGGAGGTACAGTTAGATGGACGTCATTTAGCCTGCTTGTTCTTCGTGGTTCTAAATGAAAATTCTACCTTAATTCCTAATTTTCTCCCATTGTAGAAACGCGGCTGAAGGGACAAGACAAAGTTACGAGAGAAAGCTACAAAACTGTTAACAGCTGTTTCTGTGCATCTCATCCTGCTGGTTTTGAGTAAACAGAATACTCTGATTAACAAATCTATATTCTGTTTGTGAAGACAGTGTTGTTAAGGTTTGTTTAGTTGCAGCAAGCACCCATGCGGTCTAATAGGTTGCATACATTGTGGATTCTGATGCGTTCCGTGACCCAACCCTGATAAATTTGTTTGTTCATGCTGAAAGTTATATGTTTGGTATTTTAATGGAAAAAAAAATTATTCACCTCTGTGTACGATGGTATGAATAAATATGATTATTGTACTAATACTGGAGCCTGCAGATCAGTTTCTGGACGCAACACAACAATGGAAAGCACGTGTCACCCAACAGCAACCGGTGCTTCAGCCAGGGCGCAGTGGGTTAAATAGCTGAGTAGCTGCAGGTAGTAGACTTAGCTCTTACACTCATGTTTGGGCACAATCCCAGCTGGAAAAGCAGCGATGCCTCAGTAAAAAACAACCACTTTTTGTGGCACTATCACTTTTGGAAAAACAGCAGCGGGTCGTTACAAAACAACAAAATTATTTGCCTTAAAAGCCGCTGGAAACACAGCGATAACTCGTAAAAAAAAAATACAAAGGTTTTGCTGTGTTTGGGTCTTGAACAGCAGTCTGCAGCCTGGGTGTCACATCTAAGCAGCTGGCGTTGTTGTTATATTACAACATTGTGCTAATACAAATCTTACAGATGGTTGTGTAAAAGTGTAATTTTTGTTTTTAAGGAAAAGTCAAACCAAGCTTGCGAGAGATATGCTAACCATCAGGCCTGTGTAGACAAATCTCTCTTTTGCGGTTTCCTGTAGTTTCTGGTCTGTCCTGGTTTCAGCAAGTCAGTCAGAATGTGATCAAAATGTGAAGATTTAACAATAGATCTAGTAGTAGCGATTTAGGAAGTCAAATTCAATTTATTCAGTTCAACTTATTATTGTTCAGTTTAACAGAGGTTTGTGGTATTCTCTTTCTGTTTTTCTTCCAAATCTCAGTTGTTGCTGATAACAGTGCAGAAGAACATTTATCTGTCAGTTACTACTGGACTAAATTCAGTTGAAATGGTTATGTTTTATGGATTATAACCTTTATTTTAATACCTTTTTGGTGATTATACTTAAGCATATGACAGGTTTTTCAAGATTTCTTTGCAAAAAAAATCCTAAAACTTGAAATCTTTTCCATACATGACAATGTTCATAAACATTAATAAAAAAAAACAATGAGTGGCTTGGCAAGAACTTTTCCACAAATGGCAAGAAATTAGTCAATTTAGAAAAATGTTTTTAAAAAGCTAGGGGAAAAATGTAGAGGGAAAAACAATAAAGCCAAGGAAAATATTATTTATAATTTTTAGAATCACATATTTCAAATCACGTTACAAAATAATATATACTTTTTTAAGTACTTTTTCTGGCCATTTCTATTTTTATAAACTATTTTTTTTGGCTAATTTTCTTTCATAATTTTTTGTTTTGTTTTGCAAATTTTTGGGTCATTTCTTCGTTTCGTTACTTATTTCCTTTCCTGCCATGTTTTTGAAAGAAATTAAGCCCATTTGATGAGGTTTTAAAGGGTTAAATTACAAATTGCATACTGATTTGCCGCTGCATAAAAGAGTTGCATTTTAGAACCAATGAAGCCCTCGTACGAAATATCAGATGGCCTTTTTTTAAAACACTTTTTGTCTTTTATTTGAGAGCTTTTTTTCCTGCACAGAGGACTTTTCCAGTGTCCAATGGTGTCATTGATTTAAACATAAATACAGTGAAATGCAGTGACTCTTAAGCACTGGCACTCTTTTCTAAGTGTGTGTTGCTGCAGGTAACACTCACACAGAGGACGTGCAGGCCCACTGCGCCATCAATACGCTCCTGGTTGGTGAAGTAATCCCTGGGGAACTCATGGATTGCTGCAGAGAAAAAAATACACGAGCTGAAACACTGAATGGAGGAAAAAAATATAAAAAAATTACATATCAAATGCAGGTGAAAGAGAAAGATATCCTGAGGGACTCATGTGGAATGTCTCATCAACCAAACAAAGCATTACATAGAGCACTAAACACAGAAATAAAATCTGAATAATATTCAATAAATAGTTGTGAGAAGTAGTAGCACTGTAGTGAATAAAAATTAATCCAAAGATAAACGCGATGATTTTTTTCTATCACAATCTGTTTAATCTTTAAGAAAAACTTGCTTCTTTGCTTCTTAGCAATTTTTTTAAGTCTAAATGCAAGTAATGAATAAACATCCCATCGGAGAGAGAAAAACAACATCACAAAAACAAGAACTTACTGTACAGACGACTTTTGTTTATTTTCCATTTTTAAAGTATCTTTTATTATTGTTGTTCCCGATTTTGTTTACTAGTAGGTATAACTCGTATTGATGTTCACGCAAGGAAAGTAGTGCCACAATAAGTAATGGACGGTTGGATTAGATGTATAAATCCCAATATTTTTAAAGCCACAGAACAGAGTCTGGGATGGTAAAATCACGCCAACCATTTTCCTTTTGTAATCCTAATTTCGCTCGTACAAAATGTTTCAAGTTGGATACACAAAACTTGCTTGATGGCACAAACTTGGCTTATACTAATATCCCTATTAATAAGGATGTTAATTTCCCCGCAATGTAAATATTAGCATCATGAATGACTACAGAGAGCTAAATGTTGTGCTCTGTTTGATACCTATGAGTAAAAAAAAAAAGGTCATCACTCAGAGACCATGTTTAAACAGGCTATTCTCACAAAGTGTTCGTATGCTTTCCTATGAAAAGTAATGCACAAAAAATTATACATATCCCATGTTTTTTGTAAGGCTATGATCACATGACCAATGTGCTGACAAGAATATACAATAAAATCAGAACCATGTAAACTCTGAACTTTATTTAGTCATTTTTAAGGTATGCCCTCACCATGTTATTTTTGTTTTTAAACCTTACATCTGTAAATTCACGTTAATAACAGAAATGTATAATAAGGACATCAAATCTGTAATGAAATAAAAATTAAATAAACTACTAATAATTTAATAAGAAAAAAAGATACATTTCTTTTTAAATAAAATGTAATTTGTGGGATGTCAATTCGTTGGATGTCATATAAATATATGCTGAGCATACTTTGATTTAAAAGAATCAGTGGCAGCAAAAATCGTGCTGAAATCCTCCGGCCTGTAAAATTTAGACATAAAAAAACAAAAAAAAACCCCTCAAACCTCATATATATATATATATTGTTTCTTTTTCACATATTTAACTTTTATTTAACTACACATATTTATAACATATTCAACTAAACTATTTTCACTTAAGTTGACCTGATCAGGTCTGGACTTGTGAAAGGACTTGTGAATTCTGGTCGTACCAATTAGAAAACTCTAGGAGAAAGCTGGTATTTGAGAATTCTCTTAAAGCTCTCTTACATGTGCCACTGGGAAAATCTGGTGTTTTTTAACCTGGACCCTATTTTCCAGTGTTTTTGTATATAGTTGACTCTTTGAAACAACGATTTTTGAAACTGGCCTAGTATTAAGAGAGAACACTGAAGCTGGCAGCGGAGAAACAGGCTGCAGTGTAACCACTCTACCAGGCCTTGATCCATAGACTGTATAAAGATGGACAACATGACAGTTCCCTGTGAGTGTAACTGTTCAATCTGGATCGCCCCCTGGTGTCTGACTGCAGTAAAGCTCATAAAGCCCGCCCCTCTATGTTAGTGAATGGGACATAGGCCAAACAGCCAACATACAGCCAATTGCGTATTTGCTTTTAGATGATGTAGTAAAATCTACTTTCATAAAGTTGTTGCAAAAGGCAAGCTATGCAAGATTCCTGATAATGTGTATTTTGACATTTAAATTTTTGAAAAGAAGGGAAAAAAATCAAAATAATTTCTGAAAAGAAGAGAAAAAAACTAAATCTGAAAAAAAAAATCTAAATTATCAAACAATAATTTGGAGGCTACCCTTCAGTAACTCTGAGGATCCCTTGGGAGTCACTGACCCCTGTCATAGACCTAAGTTATAAGATACTCATGATAACAACCTTAGCTAGTCAGTGGCAAAAACCATCCCTTTAAATGGACATAAAAATTAATGGGGCAAACCTGTCCCTAAGAGGTTACAATGCAGCCTGCTGTCGGCTGCAGCGTTCTCTCTCAATACTGGAACAATATAAATAAAAACAGTTATTCCCACGCAGACACAAAACATGGGAAAATAGGGTCCACTATAAAAAATACTAAAGTTCCCCTTTAAGAACAAATCTGATAATTTACGTGATTTTGAAATTAGGTCCATTCTGTTGAAACCGCCACATAAAAACAGAGTTGGAGAATGATATCTCAGTAACCAGAACAGATCCTGATGTTTTCACTGCTACTGAATATCAGCACAGCTTTGATGGAAGGGGAGCTAAAACTGCATATTAAGGAATGCAGGTGCAAATAATTGAAGTCGCTCGGGACAAAATGAACCATGAGAGGAAGCCCCCAAGAGTCTGAATCCAGAGATCACGACACGCTCAATGTGAAGCAGCACTGAGTGAGATATCACTGTGACGCTGCGCTCTCCCTCCATCCTCGACTCAGCAGAGGTGACACCATGAATCAATCATTGCCCGGCCAATCACAACATGCCAAAATATGCCACATATTCTTTCACAGCCATCATGTGCATTTCCTGCTGCATATGAGTCTGCATACGAGTGGCTGGGCTAAAAATAGCCCAGTGTGTGAGTGTGTGAGTGTGTGTGTGTGAGAGTATTTGGGATTTGCTTGCTTTGCTCTGTGTGTGCACTGTCTGTGTGCTGTGAGGATGCGCGTCCTGCTGTATGTTTATTTGCTGTTTGTGTTTGTGCGTGCGTTTGTGTAACATGAAGGCAACCCAATGTGCAGTGACATTCTCTCCCTCAGCAGCCAAGAGCCTGTGAGTCAGGCGGCTTCAGCTTCAGCCTGCCCTGTGCGGCCCAAACACAACACGGGCTGTCTGCTCATAGAAACTGACAGCACGGAGAGAGAGAGAGAGAGAGAGGGAGGAAACAATGACACAGAACCTCATATGATGTGGAGCTGCCAATGAAAACCATATGACAAAAGAGCTTAAATTTAACCAGAAAGCAAAGGGATAAATGAAACTGATAAAACAGACCATTATGTCTTATTCTATGGGCCCAGTGTTACACCAGCAAAACGCAACGACCTCCGTCATGTCTTCAGTAGGTGGATTTCCATTAACCCTCAGATTGCACAAATTGAAATTGCAATTACAAAATATGCCTAATGGAAACGCGCCAATTTCGGGCAAACTCCTGTTTATTGCAAAAAAAAAAATGTTTACGCTTGCATGAGGTGGTATTTCAGGCGATTAGAAATTTGCTTTTATAGCTTATATGATGTGCGACTTTGTGGATGCAAAAAAGTACAACACAGTCACATGACATTCTACAAAACATGACTCGGTATGTGTGGACGGAGGAAGAGACAGAGATCTTCTTGAGTCTTATATGAGACAAAGACATTACAGCGATATTATATTGGCTTTATTGAGTGGCTGCAATAGAAATAAACCCACCAATGTTTTTGACATCCATCGCCATGGTTGCTGAAATGTTATCGCCAGAGGAAAGTTGCATAACATCGTGAGAGAAGTCACATAATATCACTCAATGGAAACGCAGTAAATCTTTACATCAGTCAAACATCAGCTGAACTCTGATGTGAAACATGAGGTTAGTCAAACAAACAAAAAAAAAATTAGAAAGAAAAGAAAAACTTCAGATTCTTTGCAGGGCCATTTCCAGCAGTGGAATGTGTTTCCCACAGAACCTTCACAGCCAGGACGGCCTGTACCAAGAGTAGTGCAACATACACACACACACAAAACATGGGCAAAAACAGACAGCCGCAGCACGCTGACAACGTGCAAAGCACACAACAATTAAGTTCAGTCTCTGTATCGCCTCACATCTGGCACTTATTGTATGCATATTCATACACCCAGAAACAATTATACAAACCCAACTACACACTCACACCACACATAAACACCAGCACACCCGGGCCTCCATACGTATTGATGAGACACCGCTCCAGCCAATTCCACAGCCCCCAAAATAACCACAACAATAGTGTTGGTCTGTTGGCGTGACTGCTTCTTCTGGAGCGTCTATGAGGAGTCTTTGTATTTTCAATTCACAGATTAGAGGCTCACTGAACCTGGCTGATGCAAGCATGAACACAGGCTCACTCTGCCAGAGGTGTGTGTCTCTGCGAGTGTGTGTGTGAGACAAAGCTGTCCTTTCTTTTCCTCAACCTGGCACTGATGCTTGAGAGAAGAACAGGGAATATACTACAAAATATCAGCTATTCATGCACACATGCAAACACTTTAAGTGTTACTTAGTTACAAAGATTTTTTTCGAACAAAATCTACGGAAGTCCTGACAGGCAAGGTGATTTTTTTATTTTTTTGCAGCCAAGGTTGGCCAAAGCTTATCTCCTACATATGAGCTATTATCTCCTGTGTTAAAGATATGATCTCCTCTGTATGGGATAATATCTCCTGCACAATTAATATTATCTCCTGCATGCAGGATGTTGTCTTCTATGTAGGAGACAAACTTTTAGCCTTAATTAGGCTGTTTTGAGAGTGAGGAGGCTGTGCAGAATGAAGCACTTAGTGCACGATACAAAGGGCATTGAAAGTTCAGCCAAACGCAGCATAAACAAAAGGTTTCACCCTCTCAGTTAACTGACTACACATGTACACTATAAAACATAACTGTTCGCGGCTCAAGGGATCAATTTCAAACACACAAGAAACCACAACGTCTACGTTTTTTCTTCGACAAATTATACAGGACATCATCTTTAGTGGAATAATCATATTTAATTTCACTGTAGGTACGTAGCTCTGTTTTACTCCAAATCTCATTTGCCCAATTATGAAACACCATCTCCATTCATGTTATGATATCAATTTTTCCTAGTTTGAAGAATTATTGCTCAAATTCATTTCTGCAACAAATGCCATGCATGTCTTTTGCCCACATACTATTTCATTGTAAATCGAATTTAAATACTTTTTTAAAATGGGATTTTCAACGAAATGGATTGTGGGCAGCTGAAAGGTAATCTCAGTGAGACACCGGGGTCTCATTGTCAAGAGAGACCTGTTTCAGACAGCATACAATATAACAGTTAGTTACGGACAGACAGATTTATGCCATGTTTAGTACATTATTTTAAATAGAACAATCATATAAGTAAGTGTTGGTACCTTAAGTCTACCTGAACACGTGTTACAAACGTGATACAAACATTTTTGTGGTTTGGTTTACATCTTGTGTTTATGTCATAGGGGATTTATGTTGCTGTTGACCACTGCCACTCGGGATGAAAGCCTCTGCTTAAAATGTAAATGTCAAAACGCTTCTTCGTCACATTAAGCACAATCGGCCACATATGAGCATCCATCACGATTTAGGATTAAACAAAGTCATATGGAAGCTGGTGGTCGGACCAGCCCGCCATCAGCACGGCACTGACATCACCCTCTCATAGCGCGCTAATCTTGTTAAATATCCTGTGAAAAATGCATGTCAAACAGTAAGTGAAACAAAAGCATTGCGTAATCTCTGGATTTAGTGAAAGAGAAAAAAATTGATATGATTTGCAGTAGCTGCTGCATTAAAGCTGTTTCTGAAAATGTATAATCTGAGTTATCTGGAATTTTGTTGGTTTAAGTGCAGCCTCTCGGAACGGCTTTATACAGTATAGGATGAAAGTAAAAAGGGATGAGACAGACGGTGTCTAGCATGCATTAGAGCAGTCCAGCCCTTAGTGGCTTCAGCTGAACATTTGGAGAGACCCAGGACAATATTTGGATTTACTCAGAAGGGTAAAAATCAATTTAAAAGCACTCCTTCGACAAACATCTTGAGAGTTATCTTTATAACCTTTCTTTGAGAAGTTGCAAGTTTTCTCACATATTTAACTGAAATATTACATTTTCTGTTCTTTTTTGTAGTCTAAACTCATTCATTCATTTTCCGTAACTGCTTGTCCTCACAAGGGCCACGGGGGGTGGGGGGTGGGGGGAGCACTCAGGCAGAAGGCGAGGTACACCCCTGGACAGGTCGCCAGACTATCGCAGGACTGACATATATAGACAGACAACCTTTCACGCTTAGTCTAAACTGTTTAATGCATTTTTATAACCCAAAAACAAAGTGTATCATTTCTATTTTTAAATGGAAAAAAAGGAACAGGATGCCCCCTCACACCTTCAGCCACTGGCATTTACAGCTTTAGTTTTTATAAGTGGTTTCCATTCTGCTGCTGGGCAACTCCAAAATAAACTGTTAAATGAACTGTTAAGTGTGTGTTTAGCCCTAACCCTAAATGCCTTGGTGCGTTTGTGTAGTGCAGAGAGGAAAGAACACAAGGGATATAAACGGTTTAATCAGTTCAACTAGAAATCTAACTTAAAAAGTGCCCAATTTGAGTCTGTCAGAGGCCTGCCATCCCTCCAGTGTCTGTAATAAAGGCTAAAAGTGCCTCAAAAACACCTAAATTGGCTATAATTGATGTTATTCTAATAATGAATCAAATGACAATGTCAGGATGATTTGACAATGTTAAAGGGGTATCTCACAGTCATTAGGCATTTGTTGCCAAAAGATGTAGCAGAATTTAGGGACAAGTTTTATTTTCAACAAATTTTAGGCTGAGCTGACATACAGCACAAGCACACTTTTCACACTCAAATTCCACTCAACACAGTGTTTTTTGGCAAAAAAAATCTCAACATTGTGCAACATTCTGTAAAGCTGCTATTGCTATTGTGTTTAGCAATTTCCTATACACACCCAACAGACACAGAGCAACATTAGCATTTTATTAAAAATCATGTTTTTGTCACTTTTTTTTTTTTAATCAGACATGAGCAGTTGTGGACGTTCAATCCTCCCTCAAATGACTTTCCTTAACCGAGCTCTCAGGCCGTTAAATACCTCAGTGCTGCAGGGATGTGTGAAAGCTTAAGGCCATCTAATTGAATGTGTGAATGGGAGAGCGAGGTTAATCACACTATCTAACCCAATCCTCTCCTTGTTCTACTTACGACTGACACGTGTGTGTGTTGCTGTGGTGTGTGTACGTCTCTGTTCACTTTATTCCCTCAAAAGTTTTTACCTTTCATTGACCTCTGACTATTGCACGAGTCCTCATAGTTGGGGTTACTCTATGATTCATTGTCTCCTGATAGAAACATGGACATTTGACACATTTAACGTGGGTTTCTTAGCAAGTTTTTCATGCTTTGGAGATGGTTGAGTTTTGGTCTGTGTAGTTGCACATTTATATGCAAATACCAGCTGTGTTGACCAGTTCAGGTGAGCTGGAATCACATGTTTTCTGTTTTCACCAGCTTGACAATTCAATTTTCAGCCCTGGAGATTTCATTCCAGGTCGCTTCAACCAAATTATAAAACATACAGTTTCCTTCTTACCTTAACTCTTTGAAATCTGGGGAAATTGGTTTGATTTCACACTAGCAATAAATTAGTAAAAGTACACACACACACACACACACACACACACACACACACATATATATATATATATATATGTGTGTATGTATACATATGTCTAGCCGGTTGGTCAATTTTTTTTCTCCATTTTTTTTTTTGCAAAAAATCAAACAAATTTGCTCGGGTTTCAGTGGGTAAAGTGGTACCTTGCCATACACATAGTTTGGTTTAAAACATAATAATCAACTGGGACTTTTTTCCTGAAATCGAAACTATATTGCATGACAAAGATTTGATATTTTTCATAATGTGGTTGAATCAGTCCTTTAATGTCTCATGCATCTTTTCCAATCTGCACATGCAGCACTCACTCAAAAGGTGATGAAAGAGTTTTAGCTTGCTGGATTATTAAATGTTTATTGAGGGAAATACTGTAATGTGTCAAGAATCAGTGCTGCAATTTTGGCTGTTTTCTGAGAATGATACAAATGTAAGGCAAAGCTTCAGTCACACACACACACACACACCACACACACACACACACACACACACACACACCACACACACACACACGGTCAGTTGTCAAATCCCCGAGCTGTATGAGATCAATGTGGATTGACCCGAGTGGAGACGGACGGCTCGTTACTCCAGGGGCAGAGGAACAACAGTTGACCCCCCCCCCCCCACAACCCAGGCCACTGCCACCCCCAACACTTACGTAACGAGCATTACATAAGAGCTCTAGAGACACACAGAAAGAGAAAGAGAGAGAGAGAGAGAGAGAATCCTCCAAATCCTATACATCATTAAAGGGATCCGAGGAGGCCGCTGTGTTTTAAGAGCAGCAGAAAAGACGCGGCTTTATGCAGATGACAGATGGCTTTCCGTCCGACTGTGACAAAGCATGGTTAGTGTCTGCAGTGATGGAGAGATAAACAAACACACACATATACATCCATGCAGTGTGTGGAGGGAAAGCGCTGTCAAACAACAACAGTCCCTACTGTCACGTGAAAACCACAGCTCCGAAAAGCATTTTGATTTTGGGGATTTATTAGTGGATTTTACACATTTTCAAATGTAAAACTAAGGATTTATGGGTTTTATCATTATTTTACAGGCAGTGTTTCAGTGTTTTTTGTGTTGGGTTGTTCCCCCTGAAAACTTCTCGTCACTGTCTAGTTTAAGAAGTCACATAGGCCTTATCACTGTTAAAATTTGGTTTCACTATGGATTATTTTTTGACAAACCTATGCATACAGCTAGCCTCACTGCTGTTATAAAACATCATGATTTAAAAAAAAAAAAAAAAAACGTCATTCCCCTCTCTTTTTAATATTACCACAAATACAAACTGTTGGAGCTCAATAGGATTCAATAATGAATGCATAGAAAATGGATAAAACTAAAAATATTTATTAGTAATAAAGGGTTTAACTGAGCAAGTTAAAATCAACAGAATTAGACAAATTGTTTTTCTTTTTTCATTTAACTTTCAGGCCAAAGATATATACGTATATATGTTAATTTCCTTTCAATAAAATCAAATTCTGTTCATTTTCTTCCTTGATTGTTTTTGGGTCTGTTTTTGAGCTTCTAGTCTTTAACCAGTGTGAAATGGCCGACCCTATCTTCCAACATTTTTGTGGCCCAGTATTTCAAGTTATTGCTGAAGTTGGCAGTCACAAAACATGTTGCAATGTAACCACTAGGGCAAAAGTGCAGAGTGCTAAAGTTGTCGTCAATGTGGACAAAAAATCTTGAAGGACTCTTCTCATGTTCTTTATGCAGAATATGAATTATTGCCCTCTGGAAGACGGTTCAGAGCTAGTAGATATAAAAGTAATTGCTACAAGCTCTCCTTCCTCCCTACTTCCATCACTCTACTCAACAAACATTGTGACATTGTTTTTTTACTGTCACATTGGTATTTTATTGTAGTATTGGTAGTTTGTTGTGTCACTGGTATGTCACAGTTTTATTGTGCCCTCTTCAGGCATCTTGCAGCAGGGAAATGTGCTCTATATTTTACAAACTGTTACTCTGTGAAGCCAGTGCAATATTGCAGGGCAGATGCAATACAATTTTCTATCTGTAACTCTCTTTTGTTTTGGGTCATTGTGGACCATTATCTGTCTGTGTGGTTTCTTTTTTTTTTTTCTTTTTCCATGGTGAATGAATGTATTGACTGTGAGCAGCACTGCACTTATGTCCATGACAATTTCCCTCCGGGGACAATAAAGTTTATCTGATCTTATCTTATCTTGTTTTGCTACTCACAAGCTCAGATTGTTATTTTGAATATCTGACATTACAGAGTGGACCCTACAAAAAAATAAAACACTTCTCTTTACCTTTCGCTTGATCCGGTCTGTTTGTTATTGCGTATTTATTTATTTATTTTTTTTTATTTACAATTTTTATTCCATACAAGGTACAGTACACATTTGAAACATCCAGTACACTTGTTAAAGGAAGTAAATGTTTGTCAAAAGAATAAAGTCAAACAGTGGAGTACAGAGTATTGTCAGAACCTCACAGATCAATTTATCACTTTCAAAAGTGGATTTTACTGCTCCACATAAACCACAGCCTCACTATTTCTTTTCCCCTTTTTCCTCTTTTTAAGTTTACCCCCTAAAAAATAGAATATTTAGTTATGACATGGCACAATACCAGCAGTGGAAAATTAGTAATAGGTTTTTTTTTTGTTTTTTTCCCTCTCTTCCTCTCCCTCCCTTCCAGAAGGGGGAAGGGGTGGGTAATAATAGACTTCAAAAGAACAGAAGAAACATAAGAACTGGGATGTATATTAGAAAAACACAAGGTAATTAGAGAGTATCAACACATATGGGAGTTTGAACTAGCAGTAGTAGGCCTGTATTCTTTTTGTGTATTCAGAGATTGTTGTTTAATAAGGATTAGTCTGTTGTGTCCCTTCAGTTAGGTTGTCTTTTTTCAACAAAGGAGATCCACTTTGACCATATTTTATTAAATCTGTCCATCTGTAGGTTAAGTGAGTGTGTAATTTTTTCCATTCGATACATGTCGTCAACCATGTCCATCCATACACTCACTGTAGGAGGTTCGGGGTGCAGCCAGTGTCTGGTGATATTTTTCTTAGCTGCAGTTACCATAATTATCAAAAGATATCTATTGGTGTTTTCGGTAATAAAATCTGATTTGCCTAAGATAAAGGTTTCAAATTGGTTGGGTATCTTTATATGAAATATCTCCTCCATTGTTTTATGGACCCCTGACCAAAAATTCTGCAACCCTGGGCATTTCCAGGACACATGCCAATGATTTGCATCTCGACCTCCACATCCTCTCCAGCATATGGGGTCTTCCCCTGTGTAGTGAATTTTCATCTTTGGAGTAGTGAAAAATCTTATCAAACATTTCCACGCAAATTCCCTTCATGTGTGTGCACTTGTGCATCTCCATAGAATTTCACAGTAGTTAAGCCATTCTTCTTTGGTTATGTCAAGTTGTCCTTCTTTTTCCTATTTATTTTTGATATATTCTGTAGTGTATGGTTTTTTCGTTATTGCGTATTTAACCACGTTTTTTCAAGAGGTCTCATTCTGAAAATCTTGCGAAAAGTGACTTGTTGCAGGAAGAAAATGGTGAAAACGTGTGTGAGAGTTGAAGAGAGGACTGTCAGTAAGAGTTTGTTGTGGTGGAGTAAAGAAAGAAGAACTAAATGTTATCTAGAAGATTTCCAGTGTCATTGCTGAACATTCAGTCGATTTCAACAAAATGAAAAAGTCTGTGACTTCTCCATTTAGAGAATTATCAACATTACAGCATTAGCAAAGGCCATGCCACTTATTACACTGGTCTTTGGACAATCTGACAACAATTGCTAAACATTCTCATTCCAAAGTCGTTGAATACTGCTGCTTTTGTAATGTTTTTTGGTGTTAGACCTCAATGCCATAAGCCGCTTCTGTGTCTGCATGATACGCCACTGGATGGCATCAGCTGAATACACGCCTGGAGAGAACTGTTAATGGTGTTATTATATGCAAGAAGACAGCCTGCTGCATCCTGATAGCACACAGTCAGCATCAGTTAAGATTGAGGCCGCATGCGACCCGGACTGGACTGCGTCAGCTGAGAAAATGGCTAGAGAGAACTGTTCACGCTGATATTACATGCCAGTGGATGGCCGGACAGCGTCTGCCGCATCCTCATAAGACACAGACAGTCAGTGTCAGTTAAGAGTGCAGCCGGACACAACCTGTCATGCCAGCATGATACACTGCTGGACAGTGTCAGGCTGTAATGTGGCTGGTATAAGGAACACAGAGATCCCTATACAGCGCGTGGGATGGGCGATGGATGGATCCAGCAGACCTTAGACTTTTATGAACAAGTCCCATATTTGCTTCACTTCGAAATTCGATGTTCCATGTTACACCTCACCATTTGCCTCTTTTTCCTGAACCTTACCATCCGTGCCAGTGTGTGTGTGTGTCATCCCACCTTGTGCTTTTGTTGACATCACGGTGGCACTGGAATGTCAACTATAGATACAGAAGGACACCTAGACCATAATTTGAAGACGCATAAGTCCACTGCTGGGTGGTGACATGCGACGACTTGGGATGAGAACATGTTGGGAGCAACAGTTTGGTCCATGAAAGCTAAAATTGCAGAACTATTTTTAAAATCAAGAGTCTCACACATGTTATCCTTCTGCACTCCCTACCCACATAGTATACTTAACATATTTGCGAACCTCCCTCCATCCCTCTCTCTCTCTCTCTCTCTCTCACACACACACACACACACAGTATGCTAGTGTGTTGCAGCAGCTGTCCTTTTCCTAAAGATTGAACATTTGCATTTGGAGGTAAGCACAGCACTAAAACTCTGACAAAGTGCCATCCTGACAGTGTCATTAAGGTTCAGTGTTTAATGCAAACTGTCTCTGCCTCGTGTATTTATTTTCTGAACTGAGCAGCTTAAGTCAGCACGCAATGTGCATGGACACAGCAGCGGCTTCGAGGCAGAAATATGATGTAAGTTTAAAATGCTCGACCCTGTGGCCTTACGCCTGCTAACAGTTTAGCGTATAAGAAACCATGCAACTACACATACACAGACACACGCTCACACATCCAAACAGCAGCATGTGGTTGCATTTATTTTCTGCCACAAGTGCTTACAAGTAAGTGGGTGGTATTACCTAACACATCGGACATTCGTCAGCAGGAAAAAAAAAGGGTAAATTAGAGAAAACAAGGGGGAAGCACAAAGAGGGGTTGACTCTCTTTACTACAATTTCCTGTAAATCGCCTGCTAACATTAAGTGTTGAATAAATACAAATAAACATGTCTTTATAGTGGCTGTGAATGTCTGCAGCAACATGCAAAACATGCAAGAAAAGGAATCTATTGAAATGACAAAGGAAAAACAAAATAACAAAAGAAGTAGTTCAGATCGACTGTCCAGGTTGAGCTGTCCTCCGCTTTGTTTCCCAATAAACCGTGCCTTTAAGAGCCTGCAGCCTCGGGCCATGATTAGCACCAGAGGTGGCTCAGAGAGGGAGGCACTGGGTTAATGCTAGTCCTCCCTTGAGCCCCAGTAGCCGGGCAGTTGACCTCAGTACTGCCCTGCTTGTTAGCTCAGAGAAATTTCTTCTCTTTACTGTGGTGCTTCAATAAAGTTCAGCAACCAGGAAATTACAGTCCATTTGCTATCACTAAATAGTGTGTTTTCACCAATAGCCAATCTCCAGCTTAGTGCAGACAACAGCTTGCAAAGAGTACATCAAAATGACAAAAGCCAAATTTCATTTTGGGATTTTAGAAAGTTATGAAAACTTAAGCTGCACTAATCTATAGAAGTCCTGAGAAGCAAGATGAAAAAACATCTTTATTGCCGGCAATGTTGGCCAATACGAAGATTCATCTCCTTCATAGGAGATATAATCTCCTATCTATGAGCTTTTATCTCCTGCGTGGGAGATATAATCGCCTATTTATGAGCTACTATCTCCTATGTAAGAGATAACATCTCCTATATATGAGATATTATCTTCTATGTAGAAGCTAAAAGAAGGTAAAGGGGACATTTATCTGTCATCTTTTTCTTAAACATAGTTTAAGAAAGAAAATGAAAGTGAAATCAGTCCCTAAGTCCTGCTACATCTTTTGACTTCGAAGGAGGAGCTGAAGAGTCTCACAGCCTGGGGAAAGAAGCTGCTCCGTAGTCTGGTGCTTCGGCAGCGGAAACTTGGGTGTCTTTTCCAGATGGCAGCAGAGTGAACAGACTGTGGCTGGGGTGGCTGCTGTCTTTCAGCATGTATGCTCATCTATGTATGAGAAAGTATCTCCTGTGTTTGAGATATTATCTTCTATTTATGAGAAATTATCTCCGACGTAAGACATATTATCTCCTATGTATGAGATATGATCTCCCATTTATGAGATACTATCTCCTGCATGTGAGATAATGGGCCTCATGCAGCAACATTCTCTTAAATGTCTCTTGGAATTTTTTTGGTAAGAGTAAATATAAGAGAAGTCAACTCCAGAAGCACCAAACGTTTTTAACCATCCAAATCTGCTCAGACCAGGCGTGCTCAATGAGGAATCCCACTTTATTACAAGTCTCCTATTTGCATGGGTAGGGTAAATATAAAAATATACAAAAATGTAATATATAACATATAAAATATATATATGCAAAATAATATATAAAAATATGGATGACCTTGAACAGCTATCAACATCTTGTTCAAATGCTCTCAGCATTAAGATGCAACCCATCGTCAGTAGCTTCCATATTGTTCCCACAATACCGCCTCAAAGCACATTAACACAATATAATTGGAAGAATGTCTTCCCAACTCGGAAACTACGACATCACAGGAATGCAGCATAAAATGGGATTGTCTTTGGATAAAGCTTTATTCATTTCACAAAGGGAAATGATGATAAATGAGTGAAACATGACACACTGATCACTCCATCTGGCCCTTGGTCTATTTTTCAACATTGCATCTTTAATCAGTAAAACCCAGCAGATATCACATCACAACATGACTGGGTTTCACAACCCTGACAGGACACATTCCCCATCAACCACACTCCTCTCCACAATGACAACTTCACCACTGTGACAGGCTTTTAATAAGCTCTGACCGATAGGTTTTCTCCTTCTCTCTGTACGCTCTGCGTCAGAAAAGCTCCAGTGTTCACGTCTCCAAGGAGCTTGTTCCACCCGACCCCCAGGGAGACGTCATATTCATGGAAACGTGTCTATTTCTGACTCATACTGCAGAGTGAAGCAACAGCAGGAGTAAAAAGAAAAAAAAAGAATGAGGTTTAAATCATGCCGCACAGGGAGACAGGGTCACCTGTGGCTCAACATGCAATTGTGTAAATGTGAGATAGAGAGAGAGAGAGAGAAAAAGATAATGTAGAAAGAGGGATGGAGGGATGCAGGAAGTAAATCTATGTATGTATGGATCCATCTGAGGGAGATGAATGACAGCAAGAGGGGTTTGTTGCTGCAGATGGAGAAAACTACGCATTGAAAACTTGTGTGTGTGTGTGAGCTACCTCCCAGCTAAAGGTTACATGGTAATACTGGCATTTAATCAGTGAGGCAGCAAACGTGGGCAGCAAGAAATCAGATTATGACCCAGGCTGACCTGGGAGTCATATTATACAGCATTGTAAAATCAATATAATTTTTCTTAAGTATCCCCTCTGGAGTATTATGCATCAAATACATTTTGTTACAGCTATTGGGCTCCTCTTCTGTGGAACCATGTTCCAGTTTTGGTCCAGGAGGCAGACATCGTCCCCACATCTAAATGCAGACTTTAGACTTTCGTCTTTAATAACGCTTATAGTTACGGCTGGCTCAGTCTTGCTTTGAACCAGCCACTAGTTAGGCTGGTATAGGCCTTGTCTGCTAGGGGGCTTCCTATGAAACACTGAGCTCCTCTCTTCCTCTTTCTCTTTTTGCAAACATTCATGTCCAATTATTGTATGTTACAAACTCTGCTTCTTCTCTGGAGCCTTTAGGCCCCCTTCATTAAGATGGACACCACCGGGAAAAGAAGAGCCTCCACGGCCAAAGAACACCTAGTGCAGAACAGCTGAAGGTGAGCTGAGCGAAATGAAACTTACATAGGACGTGGCTCAGAACATAGCAAAAGACCGAGATAAATGGCATTGGATCATCAAAGCCTTATTTGCCACTTGGCTTAAGTAAGTAAGTGTTCCTGCCTGATGCCAACTACTATTGATATTATTATCAGTCATGCTTCTACTGATATTATACATATATGATTAACATTGCAACATAGATATACAATCCAACACGTTCTCGTCCCATGGTGCCGCTCTGTCAGTGACCTTATGTGTCTACTTATGATGTTTTAGGTATCCCTTTGCGTCAACTGTTTACACTGCGGGTTGCCATTACCGTGATGTCGCGAAATGCACATGGTGAGATAAAACTGCATGGTCCTTCTGTTTACACAATGGCGCATGGCAACCAAAGTCAGTTGTTCGTGGGACCCATCGGCCCTTCCTATAAGCACACTTACACTATATTACAGTGTTACCTGCAGTGTTATTACATGACGCTGTCCTTCAGCATTTCATGCCCATGCGTTCTCAAGTGACGCCGCATGTTGCATATGGATGCGCCTGGTGCTGTCCATCTGTCAACCAGCGTATAATAATGTCACTGGTTTTGTCAGAATGCGTTCAAATCTGATGCCGTCCAGTCGTGTTTTGGTTGAACACAGAAGGTTGCTTTTGGCGTCACGCTCATACACCGAAAGCACTGACAGAGCGGACATATTTGACAAGAATGAGAATGGGCTGTCTTATATTATACATGTAATATAGTATATATAGTAATGTATTACTACTACTATTACTACTACTACTACTACTATTATTAACAGCATTATTCATTTTTCCATGATTATTGTTACGGTTGCTGTGCATCTCTCTTTCTCTCCCTCACCCTTTCATATCATTTATCATATGGTTTACTGTAACTTTGTTTTTATGTTTTATTTCATTATGTTTATCCATTCTGTACACACAACATGTATTGCACATCTGTCTGTCCTGGGAGAAGGATCCCTCCTCAGTTGCTCTTCCTAAGGTTTCTACCAATTTTCCCTGTTAAAGGGTTTATTTGGGAGAGGAGTTTTACCTCATCCACAGAGGGATGTCATATGTTATAAATAACAATGCATTGAATTATATCACTGTTGCTTTCACAGCTTTATGCCTTATCCTTACGGGCCCAAAGTAGTTGAATTCACACAGCATGACCCCTTCTGTCAAAAGGACTTAGCTGTTTACATATCATACATACACTCACATACTTGGCCATAAAAGCTGATTCTGATTTCCTCTTTAAACCATCCTTTCTATGGCAGGCCATGTAAATGAGCATTAATGTCTCGACCATAAAGATTACACAATAAAAAATGTTACCCATGTACAGAACTATGACCTTGAGGACCAATCATAGAAAACAATTGGAAGTAATGTGAGACAGTCTGGAGCTGGACTGAGTTGTTCTCCTCTACAGTACCCCGCACCAGTGCTCCGACAGCACATGACTGTGAGCCTGCTGCTTAATTACAAACACATTTATGGAGGTGCTTGTAAAGGAAAAAGGTTGCGAGGCAGTCAGAGAAAACAAAGACGGGGAGGAGAGAAAGAGAATAAAGATGATCCTTTTCATGTTTTTTCTTTCTGCTGCTGAATTAATGTGTTGCAGTCAGTATTCATCTGCAAAAATCCACTGCAAGCTTTGAGAAAGAAAGAAACAAGCTGTGTTCATATCCATACACAGTGAGTGATTCACTCGGTCATTTTGAGCTCATATATTTAACATTTTGAGACCTGAATCGACATCAGTTTTCTTGTGCTGACACTGACGTGGGGCTCTTATTATACTGCATAGTACAATCAATATAATATTTCTTTAGTGTCCCCTCTGGTGTATTATACATCAAATGCATTTTTTATAGCTATCAGGCTCCACTTCTGTGGAACCATTGTCGAGTTTTGGTCCTGGAGGCAGACACCATGTCCACATTTGAGAGTAGACTTAAGACTTTCCTCTTTAATAAAGATCACAATTAGGGCTGGCTCAGGCTTGACTTAAACCAGCCCCTAGTAAGGCTGGTATAGGCCTCGTCTGCCAGAGGACTCCCTATGATAGACTGGGCTCCTCTCTCCCCCACTCTCTCTCTTTGCAACCATTTATGTCTAATTATTGAATGTCAGAGGAAGTCAGTCAGCATTCAGATGCCTTTTACTAGCTGTTTAACCCTCTGAAGCTTGAGCAAATTGGTTTGATGTCAAGCAAAATCATTGTGCAAAAGCCAGCTCAACAAAATGTCACACAAATTGCAAGGAATTAATAAAATATTTTCTTTTTTTTAAGGGGGAAATAAAAAATAAAACACACAATTAGGAAAAATGTCCAGTAAACTTTATCCCTAATTGCAATAATCAAATACTCAAAATAATGTCACAGGGAAAAAAATCGGGAAAAAATCATTTCAATCAATCAATCCGTCTGTCAGTCAGTCAATCATCTATTTGTCACATCAAACTACATATGGCATAACTCCAATGAACCCATCAGCTCCTTTAACTGGTGCTCTGTGATTTCGTCCTTTTTTGCGTTTTCTTAAACTGATTCTCCTTACTCCGACTCTCCTTACCCTCCTGTTTAAATGGAGCTGTCCATCATAAAGCCATGTTTTGGTCAATAAAAGGATATAACAGTTCCGGAGATGTCTTTGGAAGCTGAGCACAGCAAAACAGTGAGGCTCAGTACATGGAGTAACCCAACCAGTATAAGTGTATTTTTTTTGGGCTACAGCAGACAGACTGAATAAAAAAAATCATTTGGTCATTGCAGATGTTACTGATGCATGTCATTTGCATTTATTATTGAATGTTTACAGTTGTGCAATTAATCATAGGTGGTAGCAATTTCAAGAGTGTTTAGTGTGCAGAAATATTCTAATACAATTGGTGAAAATAACACATTTATACAGCATACAAAAAACTGCATGATTTTTGTCCAAAACTGCACGGGACTAGCATAAAGTGGGTTGAAGGATGAGTTGGGTTGAAAGACAGGTTGAAGTGAGAGGAAAAAAAAGAAACATTTTTCCATGCCAAAATTTATCCTAATTTTGGGGCGTTATTTTGCCCCTTCATGGTTGGTCTTGTAGTTTCATAAGATACCGGTTGCTTTAAAACACAGCTCAGTACAGCTTCTAAAAGACAGGAATGTTAGGCAGGATTGCCTGCGATTAACACGTTTTAAATGAAAAGTAAGGTGTTATGTACGGACCTTAGTTCCCAGTGTTACTGCACTGCTGCCATGGAGATTAGCTGAGCCGGCTTCCCTCCGCTGCTGCTCACAGCACTGGGGACAGGACACACCTGTGTGTGTACAAATTTTTGTGTGTGTGTGTGTGTGAGTGAGTGAAAGAGAGAGACACCCTGTACACAATGTGTAGATGTGCAGATGCATGATGCAGGAGAGAGGCAGGGAGATGAGACAATGCAAATGACAAACTGTAAATACAAATAATGTATATACTTAAAATTTACGATTGCTACTATCCTGACGTTACCAATGCGACTAAACGCTAGTACTGTACAGAGACAGAATAAAAAGAGGAAAAGAAAAGAAAAGGCCTGCAGAAAATTAAGTAAATCCATGGGGCTATATGCTAAATTCAGGAAACATGTATTTGTAACTGGTGGGTACTCTTTAATTGCTTCTTCTACCAATCCAGTGTCTGATCAGTTGTCTCCCCTTCTGAAAATTGGGACAGATGTAGGGGCAAACTGACCTTGACCTTTGATCACCACATTTTAATTAGTTCGTTCTTTGGTCCAAGTGGAAATTTGTGTCAAATTTGAGGAATTTCCCTTAAGGTCTTCTTGAGATATTGCATTCACAAGAAGTGAAACACATAAGATCCCAGTGACCTTGACCTATGACCAGTGCACCGAATTGTAATTAGTTCATTATTAAGTCCAAGTGGATGTTTGTGTCAAATTTGAAGAAATTCCCTTAAGGTGTTGGTGAGATATTACATTCATGAAAATGAGATGGATACAAGGTCACTGTAACCTTGACTTTTGACCACCAAAATCTAATTTAATTCATCGTTGAGTCCTAGTGGACCTGAGATGGACCCATACGCAACATCGGATGTAGATATGGAAGGAGGGAAGGACAGACGACCCGAAAATATGATGCCTTCCACCACAGCTGTTGCTAAGGCATAATAAAATACCATTGACTCCAAACACTTGCTCCATCGAATTTGAATATTGAGCCGTTATCAGTCACTTCTCAAAACCTTCTGGCATCTTCTGTACATTCCTACAGTCCGCCTCTCTCTTGATGCTCTGCTCAAGAGTTAATGCCATGAAATCAACAGCACAATCCTCCCTCTGACCAACAGGGAGATTACATGTGCCCTCTCTTTAGCATGTGCCCTCTTGACATGGAATACACTATTGTCTTTACACCATTATCACTCGTAGAGCTCCATAAAGCCCCGGCCATGTCCTACACATGCACAAACACCAAAACCACAACACATACTGTTCATGCACATGTACTATGCAAGAGATAAACACACACGCCACACTGCTGCTATCATATATATGACATTGGTGTTTATATAAACAGATGGGCCTGATATTAATCACATCACACACACGCACACATGCACGCGTGCGCACACACACACACCGCCATGTTACTTTAATGCTCCTTTTATTCTCCGGACTAACATGATCCTGCTTTACATCCAATCTCTGCTGCAAATCATGGCATCACCATGTAGACGCAGCATGGGTCTGCATGTGTGTGTGTGTGTGTGTGTGTGTGTGTGTGTGTGTGTGTGGTATCACTGCACACTGGCTGATCTGTAGCATTATCAGCTTTTTTGCCTCCACCATTTTTCTGTTCACTGATGTATATTTTGAGCACTTCAGTAAACAGCTCTCTTGCTGCAGGGAACACAAACATCAAGCCTGCATATTTTTCAGTGAAAATCAGGGAAAACAAGCCTTTTATCTACAGACTGTGAAGGTTACAGTGAGGATGAGTTACTCAGGAATTACAAGATAGTTATCCAGTGAAGCAGGCATAGATATACGGATGTGTGTGTGGAAAAATAAAGCCTTAAATATTATAATTATCATTTTATAGAAAGTTCTCCAGAAAGATGGAGGTGGAGAAGCCGGTGTTTTGAAGAGGCATGGCGGAAGCAGAGAAAACGTTTCGTACAAAAACTTTAAAAGTTTGGCAGCACTTCGAGTTATGCAAAACAAGGAAGTGTGTTAGCTGCAATATATGCAAAAGTGACATGGCATGGCACAGAAACATGACAGTTATGATGCAGCATTTAAAACAAAAGCGAATGTGCGGAGGAGGAGAGCTTAACGGCAGGGTAAGTCGACAAAAAACGGCATATGTTCAATTTTCAAGTAAGGTAAACGTATGTTGTAAAAGCTGTCAACATTTAGTTTTTAATTGTTTCATGTTTGATTTTGCACTTGTTTTTTATTTATAATTAAATATTATTTTGACAGCTCAAGGATGTTCAAGCAACCGCCTGTTTATACACTGTTTTCAACAATAATTTGTTTTTGAACAAAGTGATGGCAGAAAAAAATGCTTATTTTATTTTTTCTATTTTTATTCATTTTTTAATCCGATTTATCAATTAATTGAAAAAAAATTTGACCAATTAATCGATTATCAAAATAATCGCTAGTTGCAGCTTTAATCTGAAAGCAGCGCAAGAAACGTGATGTCAATCCATGTTTCAAAGTGGAGCTACGGTTCGATGAGACTGTACTCCTGTCTTTGTCCTAGTATACACGTTTCAGGGGAAAATCCATTTATTGACAGAAGTATGTCCGACTCCACCACAGCAGGTGGAGATATGCCCCCTTTCAGCTAGTTGCTAAAAACCTATATAATACTGTATACTATACAGTCTAGGAATAGACCGAATCACAATCACAGCTGTTTAATTACAATAACTTCGGGGTGGCGTCATGTACATATAATCAAACAGCGCTAAGTAAACTCTGCCTTCATTGAGTAGTTCTAAGCCACCTGAAAAAAAAATATATATATATATATATATATATATATATTAAACTATATTAAAAGTCATTTTACTCACTAAACAATAAATAAAAATGTAAACCACAATAACATCTGAATTTTGAGAGGGGATACATAATTATGAAAAGCAGGGCTACTACTTGAAAGTCCCAATTAGAGTCACCAGTCTGAGTCAGTGCTAGTCAGTATGCTGTGCAGTGTGCTCCTGGGAACATTTTGGTCCCTATCTTTTTTTGCTACAGAGTGAGTGCTCTTGACTTTCACACCACTCTTTGATACATGCAGCTGTGTGCACGATGTAGCGGCACAGAAGAGGAAGAGACTCTGCACTATAAGGCTCTCAGATAACGTTATGATTTCTCTACTGTTTAGAAATGGAGAATTTAAAGCTCAAAGCAATTAATACGGCACAGTCTCTGGCTTTTGCTTGAGATCTAGTGTCGGCAAAAAATCTTCTTGCACATATCCAATCAATGGCTAGTGCAATTAGCTTTTATACAAATGAATACCACTGCCACACTGAACATCCCACTGGACCCGCTCAAACTTGAAAACTTTATATGGAATAAAATGAATTGTCAAATATTCATATTGAAGTGCCACATCTGATTCAACTGACACAATTTCTACAGCTCTAAGACAAAGGGCTACACACATGCATAGTAAATATATATAATAAATAATAGTATTAATAAATATATTACCATATTCCTAGTAAAAATGCATTGTATTACTTTGTTACTACTAAAAGTAATTTATTACAGGCCTTAACTAAACCCTTATCATGGAGCTAGTGGATCAGAAACACTCATATGAAGTAGATGATCGCATGAAACCTGGATACAGAAGGGATAACTGTGTGAAAACATTGTCTGTCTTCCCTGCTTCCTTTCACTGTCAGTAAGATGGAGCTGGACAACGAGTCAAACCAATAATGTCTCCTCATTCAAACACTGATGATATCACACGCAGCAATAGCACCCTGTACACAGCCCTGCGCCTGCAGGAGGCAACAAGATCCAAAGCAAATCTCCATGACAAAACTTCTCTATTCTATTCTGTTTTCCAGTGTCCCCGTCTTTTCACTCCTGAACCCTCTGACTCGGCTCTGTCAGCTTTCGGCTCTTTTCCTTTCCTCCACGAGAGTTTTGAAATGTAAACATCCCCTGCGGAGCTGAGGAATGCAGAGCGGCACGCCGAGGCACGAGAGACAGCCAAATATTGCTGCAAGGCCTCTGGTATGCCAACAGCTGGCATCATGCACCGTTACCGGCTATCAGAGAGAGAGAGAGACAGAGAGAGAGAAAGAGAGAGAGAGAGAGAAAGAGAGAGAGAGAGAGAGAGACAGAGAGAGAGAGAGAGAGGTGCGTCCAGGTATGAAACTGACATGCACGGGGAGAGTGATGTGGAAAAGCTGCAATATTGAAAAATGCATTGGACATGGTGTGTGTTCTCTTCCAGCTACTTCTTCCTTTTTGTAAAACACACACCACTGCATGAACACAAACACACACACACACACACATACACACCGAATCCACTGGTAGGTCACACAGTTCACCGGTTGCCATGGCAGCAGGGGGAGGAGGGTCTTTTCCCACCAGCTAAAAATTTGCAGATTTGCCTGAGCTGCAGAATGGTCCTAAAGAGTGTACCTCCATTACACACACACACACTCGCACGCACACACACACACACACACACACAGAGCTATAGCCTGTGCTGCAGTGACTCGAGCCAGGTTATGGGTGCCATGCTGCTGCTCTCCTGAGAGTTTGTTTGTGCTGGCTGCAGATCTGTGGGGCCGCGAGGGCATCTGGTGCGTCTGCAATGCATTCCTGTTGTTAAAGGGGAATTCCACTACGTTTCAGAGTCTGCTACAAATAATTTGGTGTAATTGCAGTGGTGTGTGTCCCCGTTTCAACTTATTTTGGCTAATTGGACCTCCTCTTGGTTTGAGGTTCGGAGGATTCTTTTGAGAGAATTTACAGGGATGTCAAAGTCTGCACTGGAAATTCTCAAATAAGAGATGACATTCAAGTAATGTTCATGCTTCAAAGACTATCCTGGTATGTGGCATGGACAAACAAACAAATACCAGTTGCTAATAAAGGCAGGGTGGGTGGTGGGGATGTGTGCAGACAGTTTGAGGGGCTATTACTCTAACTTTAAAAATGAATCCACAAATCATGGTTTTAAAGATTTTTTGGGGTGGGGGATTTTTTCATTCTATCTTACTGGACAGATACATTAACGTGAAAGGAGGAGAGAGAGGGGATGACATGCGGCAAACGGCTGAGGGTGCAATTGAACACGCGGCTGCTGCGGCAGGGACACAGCCTCCGCACACAAATTATTTAACTTTTAATGATTTGACTTCACACGGTTGTTGTAAGTGTACACCTTTTTTTGTGTTTGAATCCACAATGACGTTACCGCTACGCAAATGACTGCATGATATGGGCTACATTTACACAAAACAGCCCTAAAAATGGAAAAGTCTTTCCTTTGTGTTTCTAAAAACATCTGCGTTCATATGATAACATTGTGAAAATTATCCTTGTGTACACGCCGAGTGAGAAGAAGATAATGGTGAACGCACACATGAGAACCGAAAGCCTTGTATGGACAATAAAGTGGGACCATTACTTTGAGTGACACTGGATTATAAAGCATCCAAATTCCAGGGGAATTGTTATTGGCTATTTTGTCTCATGTGCAAAGTGTGACCGTGACATCATCGTTCTCACAAGATCCGTGCATTGCCAGTTTACACGGCAACAGAAGGGGGAGTATTTTTTTAAAAATTACACTCTGGAACTTGGTTTCAAAAGTCTGCATTTTCAGGCCCCCAAAATAACGTCCTGTGAATGACAGGCCAAATCGCAACAAAAGTTTAACTACAAAGGTGCTATACAAGTGCACGTCCATTTAACATTTACAGAAACCTCGTGAAACTAGTGAAATCTAAATACATGCTACAGTAGGTACAGCAATGAAATACTGAGCATTTCTACTTACGACTGTAGATAATCACTAGCTGTGTCTGAAATCGTCCCCAATCATGAATATAGTGCACTATACAGCGTGTTCGCCATTTTGTACGTAGTGTCCGACGTAGTGTCCGAAATCTCGTTTGGTTTTTCCCTGTATAGTGCATTATCTAATACACACTATATAGTGAATAGTGAGTGAGTGAATGAGGGGACGGTTTCGGACACTGCTACTGTATAACTTAAATGAACAGCCCAGGCTGTCATTTGCTTAAACCACTGAACTAAACAGGCTTATTTTCAGAAACACGTGTCTATATGGGAAGGACTTTTATTTCCTTTCACGCAAAAATTGCTCAGCAAAGATAGAAATACATCAAATTGTATATTTAAACCTCTTCATTGCATCTCTTGTGTACTTTGCCAGTATTACTTCGACTTTGGTGTTCACGGTTTCAGTAAAATGAACTGAATGATTTAACTGTAGAGAATCTTACCAAGCTAACCTCGTGCATATATACATATATATATATATATATAAACACTATAATATAGGCTTATATTTGAAGTTTTACAGTATTACAAATTGTTGACTTAAGTGTTGACTGGAGTGTATAACCAGTTAAATCAATAACAACAATCCCTTTGAGAACAGAGAAATTCTCCTTTAATTACAGTATTAAAGTGATATGCCATCAGCATCACCTACAAGCTGTATTATGTCTTCCTGAATGAAAAACCTGCAGTGCAAAAAAATTACAAAAAAAGTCAAAGGTCATCCTTTAGAGGACTGTGTGTCTATGGTCACTAATAACACATCAGAGTCACAGGGGACATCCAATTGCTCAGTGATTTCCTCAGAGGATTATACACTGACAAGAAAAATCCACCTTCAACAGTTTTAGTAAGTGCATGTTTGGTGTTGAGGAAAGGTCCAGGGGGGAATTCAATTGAGGAGAATAAAGAATGTCCCGCAGGGCTCCGTACTAGGACATTTATCTTTTTCACTCAGTGAGATGTACGCTCAAAGCACAGCTACAGTCAATTAACATTGATTTTTGTCTAAGGAGGACTACTGCGGTGTGTTAGTGTGTACGTGCATACCGTGTGGAGCTGGTGTGTGTGTGAATGGTGGATGATTTATTGGCTTTGTTAATATAAGATCACAAACTGAACTCCCCAGTTGGGTTCGACATCATTGTCATCAGTAACATTTCCATTTCGGTAACCTCAAAGGATTTTCTAAATGCAGCGTCCAATCAGCCCGTGGACATCCATCACTGCTGTCACTCATCAGTCAAAATGGCTGCTCACACTGACCACCAGTCATTCAAGATGATAATTAATAGTGACATGCCGATAAATGTCACAGGGTATAAAATCAACTCAGTCATTCACTTTATTCCATGGCACTGTATGTGTATGCTGTGGAGTTAGGGCTTAGTAAAGTCTATATCACATTCTTACTATATGTAACACTTTTGTTTTTGCTCCCAAGTCTCACAAGCTGGTTTTCCATTAATACTCAAATTGTGCAAATTGAAATTGAAAATATGCCTAATGGAAACATGTCAATGTCATAAAAAGTTTTAACGCTTGCATGAGGTGGTATTTTGGGCAATTCAAAAAAAGCCATATTTCATAAAACTGCAATGGAAACACTTTTTCACCTTTATAATTCACATGATGAACAACGTAAGGCAAAGCGATGTAATACCTCACCAGTATTGTGCATATAGCCTGGCATACACTATACATACACCTGTGGACAATGGTTTTGCTAACACCAAATGTCTCAGCCACTGCCCTTCACTCTGCACAGGTGGTCAACCCCCACAGCCAGTGGGGGTCGACCAATATTGTTTTTTCAGGCCCAATACTGATTTTTAGTAATTCATGAGACCGAATTTATTAGTTTTATAGGCAATCATTAAAATAAAATGCTGGTCTGGATAATCAGCAGTGGCCAATAATCTGTCGACCCCTAGTAGCCTGTTTATAAATAGATATGGCTATACTCGTGTTGGTAGGAATTGGCTCCCTCGGGCATGATGCAGCAGGCGCTACAAGAGGTGTTACAGCATCGCATAACTCTTCAAAAGTTAAGCGGAGAATCAAGAAGTTCTGAATCCACAATTCCTCTGTGAAATTGTGAACTATCACCACTCAAAAATCCCTCATACGTATAAGGGGCTCGCCTTTCCATTATGGCTCCAGGACACACCTACGTGGCCTTGGAGATAATGATGGCTAGTGTGGTGGCTGCAATAGAAATAAAGCTGCTAATGTTTTGAACATCCATCTCAATGCTTCTTGGAATGTTATCACAACCCAAGTACCCAAGTTTATGAGATTCATGTCGCACAGTGTAGTTTGCATCAAACTTTTAAATTGCTAAAATCTCACAGTCTGTAGGAGGTTTTGGGCGTATTCTTATTATATTATATTCATATTATGTCATTGTTATACCATTTTGTACACTTTACTTAGACAAAGTTCAGCTGATTGAATTAAAAGAACAAATGGAAAATTTGTAATCATGCATGAACAAAAATTGGTTTTGTATTGGTAATAAAAACTCGGGTACATTATCAAACCGTTTTAAATAGTTCCATATCGATGAAGTCTGTCTATGTCTCATTTTTAGCCTAATGCTGATTTAAATTTATTCAGGATGTGATCACATGGAAAATGAGAACATTGTTATCTGTTTAATCATAATTGTATCAAGGTTTCTGATCATCTGCATGTAGGTTTAAATTAATTTCTCAGCATATTTGCCTCTCATTTCTGTTCTGAGTTAGCTCAACAAATGATGACAATTTGGTTTCTGAATGTCTGAATTGCTTTAACCACTCTGTTGGATTTAGCTTCTCCATCTGATCTGAGTGTAATGGAACGCAGAATGACAGAACAATTAAAGCTCTGCAATGCCAGTCACTCTCTCTTTCTTTCACTGTGCTGACGTGAAGGAAACAATGAAAAATGGGAACATGTTCATATCATTGCATATTTTACCATCATATTTTCTGATTTACAGACACATTCGACAAGCCCTAATTCAAGACCAAACCGTTCGAAGATCAAGAGCAAATAATCCAAAGTCAAAATCAAACTCAGGAGCAACAAGTCTCAAGTCTGGAATCACATTTTATTTAAATAATCTCTAGCATCTGCACCCAACTGTGTATTTATGGATGGATATGGTGCAGCAGAAATTCTGACTGCTGCATGAGTTATGGGTGAATATTAAATCCTTTATTATGAACCTTTGCTTTCTCTTTTAAGAGCATCTGATACGTTCTACTCCTCTCTGTATGCCTGCTCCCCAAAACTTTGATCTGCGTTTTGGGGTTAGAGCCATTATGAATTAGATTTAAATGGTGATACTGAAGTTAAGATAATAATGTAAAACGAAAACATGATGCTGTGATATTGTCGCACCAAGTTTAGGCACTGACTTTTTAAAGGGAGCAGCTGTATGAATAGAAGAGAAAGATATTTTTATTAATGTTCACACTTTCACAGTTTTATAAATCATAACCTGGCGATCGAATCGCCTATCAGCAATCTTGAGTAAACTCAACTGGACAATATGAAAGTAGCAGAAGTCAGGACAAATACGCAAGTCTCAATTCAAGTTCGAAGTCAAGACCAACAAATTACAAGTCAAGAACAAAATTAAGATCAACAAGTCCAAATTAAGCTAGGATCAACAAGACGCAAGTCTCAAGTTCAGACCGATAAGTTCCAAGTCAAGATCTAAGTCAGAGGAATGCGTCACCAACAAAGTCATGCTGTGTTACCTTGATTTTGTGAAGAAAAGTTTGTTTTTCTAATATGCCTCCAGGGAAAACAGCAAACATTGATTTATTGATTGACTAAGAGGGACACGTGCATTTTCATTAAAACCTAATATTTAAAACTGAACTAAAGTGAAACTTCTCTATGGTCTCTTTAAAGCCTCAATATTAAGGTTGTTATTGAATAAATGCATGTGTTTGGAAGGTACTGAGCATACGACTGGATAAAAGATACTTGTATTATACTGCACAAGTTATGTTAGAGTTTCTAAACACATATTTTGATAAAGTTTTACTGTTGTTAAAGACAATCCCCAATAACTGGAGCCAAGTCCAAACTCAAAACCAACAAGTCCAAAGTCATATCCCAATAAACTACACATTTACAAATTATTTTTTAAGTGTATTCAATAATTTTCAATACACTTTATACTTTATAAGAACACCATGATCAGATGTACCATGGCATGTAATTGCAGTGACTATGCTTTGTCATCAATAGCATTTTGTTGAATCTCACTCCAATTTTAAATCAGATCCTTTTGGTTTGGTTTTTAACATTTTCAACCAAAATATAATGTCATGTGAATAGGGTTAGAGTTAGTCCAGTCCTTCGGTATGTGTACTCTTGCAGCATTTAACAACCATCTCATCACTGTGTGCTTTTGCATGACTTTTTATACATACTCAATGAATCCTCGATATAGTAAAAATAATGTTTTTGTTTTTTGCCTCTTCTGTTACTTCGCAGCCATGGAAAAGAACAGTGCTGACATGATTGTCACTGAAAACTGCAGGCACTGTGAGGTTCAAGAGCAACAAGGTTCGATGGTGTTAGAGGGTAAGCATGTACTGCACAGACTAATTCACACACAAATTCACAGCCACACATAAATGCCCACTTAACGTTTCCCCAACACTTTCACACCTCTTTGTGCTGTGCGGCCTAGCTCAGTGAAAGGTGAAGCACAGAGCGAAGCTCCAAACCAGGTTCTGCTACAATGATAATCCAAGCAAGCAGACTGCTGTAAAACGTACACACACACACAGACACACACCTCCCAGATGCTGATGAAATCTGACACCTCATGTGTAGCTGGCCTCTGAGTAATATGACATTTAAGCCCTCCTCTCCATATGTGTCTGAGGTTGTGTTTGTGTGTTTGAGTGTGTGTGTTTACATGTCCTCATGTGGTGGGAAAGTAAGTGCAGTCAGTGGCAGACTATGCATAATATTACAGCATTATATAGTGTGGCTTGACCTCCGACTGCATACGGGGAAAAGACGCAGCAGTAAGTGGATTCAAGCACACACACACAAACATGGATATCTGCCCAACACTCAGTACATTTACACGATGTTAGAAAAAGTCAAATTATTGTGTTAGTCTGACTAAAACTGGACTTTTAAAATACATGTTAACATGTTACTGCGACCGAAATTGGACTAAATTTAATTTCTTGAAATCAGAGTAACACACCCAAACAAAGCAATTGGAAGCCGAGCTATTCAGTTTCAGTTTTATTTGTAAAGCCCATTAACACAAATCACAATTTGCCACAGAGGGCTGCAGAGCATACGACATCCCTCTGTCCTTAGACCCTCACACTGACCAAGGAAAAACTCCCCCAAAAAACCCTGTAACGGGAAAAAATGGTAGAAACTTCAGAAAGTGCAACTGAGGAGGGATCCCTCTTCCAGGACTGAAGAATGTGCAATAGATGTTTTTAAAAAACAATTAAATTAGATCTATTACGTTATAAAAACACCTCAGCTGGACTTTAACAGGATTCAGCATTCTGCATGTGCTCCTAGTCGCTAGGTCCAGCAACCGGCACAGAAGCTAAGCAATGTTCTGTTGTGGATGAGCCGCAGTAAAACATAATCTAGCCACCTAAAAAAATCAATATCAGTGTAAGTGTTGACTATATCTGAATATTGTCTCCTCTTTACCTTCCACAACAGCTGATGGAGGCAGCAGTAGAGCAGCAGCTCTGCCGCTCAGTGGAGTAAAATTAGTGTTTTTCTCAGTGGAATTCAGAATTAAGCAAGTTACAGTCAGTTTTTTAGTGCAGTCTGCATCTCTCACATACACTCACAGCCAATATCGCATCCGCAACGATGTAGTTTGTCAAAGTATTGTAGCCTTAGCTGGCTGTCAAAGAGGGCAGAACTTTGTGCATATTACGTAAGAATTCACATTAGAATTCACGTTAATAACATGCCACTGTTATTAAGAAAGTGTGCACATGCTTGCATCATATGTCACACTACGTCATGCCTGTCACATCTCTTTTGATTGAGGGATGCCATGGTGCAGTGTGTAACCACACACTGGAGCAGATTGGACCACCGTTGGTCGGTTCTGTGTTAAAGTGCAGGGGCGTAATAAAGGGGGGACTTTGTTGTGGCCCTATAGCGCTATGTCTGTGTAAGCGCAGACATGGATAAGTGCAGAGCTGTGTGCTGACTCTGTAAAATGCAAAAATACATTTCAATCACTCTTCTTTTCTTTTGTCTTTCCCGTCAGTTTCAACACACCGTGTGGAAAAACAACTGTTGTATTTTTTCTGTATACCACAAAATTGGCCAGTTCTGTTCTCCTTGGTAATGTTCTCCTTCCCTGTCTTAGACTTTGGATTATTTTGTGCTGGTGGGATTCCTTAACAGGAAATGATTCGATATGAAGTGACAGAGATAACCCTCCCACGGCCCATCCTCCGCCCCCAAAACACACACACACACACACATAAACACACATACACGCACACATATCCTCCCAGCTGGCCCGCAGTCTCTGACATGCCTAGTGAGCTTTCTTGGAGTGACAGATGGACCGCAGGCAAGGAGGGGTTGGCTTGGTAAACACACTCATATAATCACACACACACTCGCACAGAGGTACAAATACATACACACTGGCATGGGAGCGAACACATGTAATCGTCCCCATGTCAGCGCACAAGCTTCGCTCCCTACATGGCGCTGGCATCGAGCCCTCTCTGCTGCCTTAGTCTAAGTTCAGGACTGGATCCCCAGGGCTACACACACACGGGGATACATGACCTGCCTGCCTTTCACAACCTGTTTGTTCTCCTGCCCTGCCGAGCACCATAGACCACACAACAGCTAGCTTGGACCAGGGATTGGCTACGTGTCTATATTAATCTGATTGGAGAGATTTGTATTGAGGAATGTAGCTGTAGATCTTGCAGCCACATAAATTTGCCATTAGTTACAAATCCAGTTGGCTTTAGTCAGCATTGTCCACCTCTGCCGATGGATATGTTGCAGTATGGCTGATTATAATAGAACTGATCCATTCAATACTGGTTGTCAGGGGTAAATGCCTAAAGACTACACAGTATAATTAGCCTTTGCACTAGTCGCAGACTTAAAGGATGGCAACCATTCAACAGAAAACGATCTTGATAATAGACATCAATGAGCAAGTGAACAATGAAACATCAATGAACAATAAATCTGACCTGCTGAAGGTCACATGTGGGGTTCCTCAAGGTTCAGTGTTGGGCCAAGGTTGTTTATACTGTATATTAATGATATTTGCAAAGTGTCCAAAATGATAAAGTTTGTTTTATATATAGATGATACAAATTTATTTTGTATGTGTTTCAGGTAAAAAATTTGGAGATGGTGGAAATTAAAGCAGTAGTTTGATATTAATATAATATCATTAAATTTAAATACAATTGTTGATACTGAGATATCAAAAAATCAACAATTAACAAACAATCAATTATCCAGTACAAACTTTGATAAATAAAGTTGAAAGAGAAAGTCAGAGAAATTACATTTCTGGGAGTTGTAATAGAACACAAACTGTACTGGAAACTACATAAATAATGCAAACACAAAAAATGTCTAAGTCAATTGCAATATTAACAAAACCAAACACATCCCCTGTCTGAATTCGTTACATATATTGTATCATCTGTTATTACCTACTGTGTGGAGGTTTGGGGGGAAAACATATAAACCAGTCACACATCCACTTCTTGATGCTGTAGAAAAGAGCTATAACAATTGTAAAAGATATCTGATTATCATGAACCAACAAACAAATTATGAATATATTCATATGCTCTCAAATTTAGAGATCTGGTAGACTTTAAAACATATGTATAAAGTAGATACTTTTTACGTAGTAATGTATGTTGTAAACAATAAGATGCTTTCAGACTGTATTGACCACATTAAGGTGGGTCAGTTTGACCAAATAGAAATATGCATGGTTACTAAAACAGAGATGAAAACAAATGCAATAAAGATGTATAACAATCAAGGATTTAAAGCGAATTAAATGTGTAATAAACTATATATATATATATATATATTCATTAATGATTGAAAAAATGTTATCATTATTATTGTAATAACTTTAATTTTTTTGTGTATTTCGGCTTTATAAGTTGGAAAATGACCAAAAAAAAGAGTGAGACGGATAATAATGGTCTATTATTCAACTACAGGGAATAAATTAGGCTAATCCTAATAACTGTAGAAACCCCCTGATGTTTTGTCGAAGCCATAGCCATGCTAACAGTTTATAGTTAATGCTAATATCACCATGATAATATCCTCCCAGTGATAATGGCTGTGTCCTTATCCCCCCCTATTTGTTCATTAACTATGCTATATATTACAAATACTATATAGTTTTCTCTATAGCAACAAATGGAGATTTTTACTCTTTTCAATCAGGTTGTCAACTGTAACTGAAAGGTTTTGAATGCTTTTAAAATCCAGTTTTAACTACTTTGAACAGCCTCCATCCTGCTTTAGCCGTCTCCAAATAGACTCTCTCTCCGCCTTTAAGGTTCATTTTGCCTCAGTGTGCAGTAATGGAAAAAGAGAAAATAGTCCCATTAAGCAGATAATTAGCTGCATGTTAGGAAAACCTGCAGTACACATGCTGTTTATCGTGCTGTGCTGCGAGTCAAGGCAACAGTTTCTCATGTGTTCTTGAAAGAATATACAAAGCATCTGACTTTGAGAAAACTGCGGCAGGACACAGAGCTGACAGAACTCACTGAGAAATAAAGGTCTTAAGTCTAAAGTAAGAAACAACACGCTAAAGCCATTGGTTTAGTCCCTCAAGAGCATAAATGTGCTTAGAAAATGTCCTTGCACTCTATGATGGTTGGATTATCAGATATCTTACATTCTAAGTTGCGAATGTACTTAGAATTTGTGGTATTATGGTTGTCCTAATCTATTTTTGCACATTACCCACAAATTTTGCATGTTATATGTCAAAATTACATGCACCCCACAAAATGTAGTATGATGTTGCTGCAGGGACTTTAATGACAGCTCTTACATTGACTTTTTGGCTTTGGGGTAATGCATGAAGAAAGAAAATGGAGAATATACATTCTCCAACTCAAAGTGAAAGTTTTGGCCTTCTAGTGGTACAACAGAACATGTCAGATTGTCAGCAAAAACATAGGGATTGATCCTCTATGAGTAATGACTTTTTACAGAAAATTTACTGGATATCTGACTGTGAGTTTTTGAGACACCTTATCGTGCACAAAAATGTTGGAGTCTTTGGAATTACACATGGACTGTCCCTGACAGGTAAACCATCTGCCTCTTCCTCCACCCAAGGCTATCTTCTTTTTCAGAAGTTGATCATCAATAATCAATAATCAAATCTGTTGTACCCACTCTATTTGCATTTCACTGGGGTTATATCTCATGCCAGTTATGTTAGCTTACCAGTTCTTGGAGCAAAGAAAGTATGTCTCTATAGTTCCACTAAGTGTTAGGCAAGAGGTGCCAACGTTATAGCTGCTCATCTGTAGCTAAATCCAGACAGTAACAACTATATTAGTAAACAAATGAATGTATAAAACACCATGTAAATGTATTACTGTACAAATCACAGATGATGACACACTTTTGAATGATCACTGTACAAACTAGAGCTACACCAAGATCGACCAATATCAGCTTATTGCAAACTGACACATCAAACAAATTGTAGTAAAGATACACCAAACAGTGTCAGCATTACAAAATCTGTCCATTAGAGAGCATTGTAAAGTTGCTTTTTTTTACTGCAAAATGTCTTACTATTTATTTTGGTCACAATCCTTACATACATTATATCAAAATTGTGTGTTTTGTTGTGTGCTATGTAAAACCAGAGGATGGACCAAGTCAATGTTTTGCAAGACACAGTCTAAGGTTTTTGTGCTGGGTACAGTACTAGGTCAAGTCCCATGTCTTTAAGTTAGACTATCTAAAGAAGTCATAATGCGCACTTGACCAAATGTGATGCCACTTTAAAACAAAGTAATACATCTGGTAAAAGTATTATCTGTCTGTTTTTTTTTTTAAAATGTTTTAATTTGGACGTTTTACATGCTATAACTCATTTTGTTGACGACCATGTAGATTTTTTCACAAACAAATTTTTTTTTGTATCATTTTCTTTTTCGATTAGTGGTCAGTGACATAACTTTAGTTCTTCAGGGTTCTCTCCTGCAACTTAATGGATGATGTCGGATTGGGTCAAACAAAGTGAATGTTGGGAAAGAAGCATCAACTTGCTGAGACTGAATACCATTGTGAAGTCACAAGTCATGGTGATAACATCTGAGTTAAGTTGCAAGTCATTTTTGATTTTCTCAGGTCGAGTCTGAAGTAAACAATTGTGTGACTCAAGTCTTACTTAAGTCCAAGTCATGTGACTCAAGTCCATAGCTCTGGCGAAACAGTTACTATTGGCCAATATATAGTTAGTCTTCTTCCAGTGTAGGTCAGGCTATGCTACCAACCCTTGCTTGTTTTAATTGTTTATTTTTATTTTTTAATAAATGCACCCAGGTCTGTCTAGAGACCAATATTAACACTGAATAGGGCTGTCATGATAATTAAGTTATTGACTCATCAATACTTATCATTTATGGACATGACCTTGATCAGTTTGCCTACTTCAATATTGCACCTGTTGTTTACATGTGAGTTTGTTCACATTTTAACCTACATGATGCAATAATCATAATAAGACCTGGGCACAGCGATTCTCCTTTTCTTTCCCCTCTCCAAACATCATCTTGCGTAAGTCAGAAGAAAAATACACCTCAAAGACGACACAGTGTAGCATACTGATAGCCTGCAGTTGCACTTTTGGAGTGGAAGACACAAAGTCCTTAAAGTGGTTAACTTGGCAAAAAGTCCACTGTTTGTAGTTTTACCCTCAAACAATTTCATCCTTCACTCTGTAAATCCACCAGCAAACTGACCAACCGCTGGGCCCCAGGAGCCGACTGCAGCACATCAGCTGGATTCTGGAGGTAACTGAGGTGTTCCCGGAGCTTCACTATGCTTGTCTAGAAGTCAGAGTAGTATAGACATCACTTGGTTTTGTGTTTGTTGGCCAATTTTTTTGGTTAAGATGCAAAGTGAGTGATTTTGGGCTACTCCAAAAAAGGTACTACCAATTCATATTTGTATATATTAACAGGTATTGATTACTTTTTTAAAAAATATGTCACATACTTTTTCATTTTCCTATTCCAATGTCTGAATATGTTTAAAAATTAAAAGTTCATTGCTCTTTGAAAGGATGTACATGCATTATAATGCAATTATATTACCATGATATAATTTGCAAAAAATAGTCTTAAAATGACAATAATATCATTTATCGCAATTATTTCTGTGACAATATATTGTCCAACAAAAGTGGTTACAGTGGCATTTTTTAAAAATGTGCACAATATTAATCTGACAAAAGACTTGGACCAAAAATAAAAGTAAAATTTAAGTGTCTCTAAGGACCTGAACTGTCTGGAGAACTTGTTTTTAGCTCTTACTCTAATTAATTAAGAGAGCAGATTGAAGAAACAGAGTGAAAGAGCATAACACTTTTAATGATTATTTCATTAGGGTCAATTAAAATTTGATAGAAAGAAATGAGAGCTAAAGTGTTACTGATAAGGCAGGTCAAGAGTCTGCTGGATTATGATCGCTACTGACACCCAAATATATCTCCGCTGTTGTTTATGATGGAGTGAGATTGAATTAGATGAGAACAGATACGAGTCAGGGAGGAAAATGACAGACACAGAGGTCACTGCTACCCTGGCACACAAACACACACATGCACACACACACACACACACACACACACACACACACACACACACACACACACATACACACACACAGACAAATAAATACACACATTTTAATGAGGCAGAGGTTGTAGTTTGCGGTGTGTGAGCAGAGGAAAAAGCCGCCAATTGTAAACACGATTATCTCTAATCCAACACACTCCACTGTTATAATGCGTAATCAGAGCTCAGCGTGTGTGTGTGTGTGTGTGTGTGTGTGTGTGTTGGTGTTTGACCTTAGAAGGATGGAAAATGACAAAAAAAAAGATGCCAGTGTGTGTGTCTGTGTGTGTGTCTGCCAAAGGCTGTCTATGTACATTAGCTCTTTTGTGAGTGTGCGCCGTCTGTACACTGTGTGTGGCGAGATGAGAGGAGGAAGTAAGTGCCATTGATCCAACCAATTACAGCACAAACAGAGTGCTGGAGAGACACTTGCTGCCACAGGAATGCAAAGACGCCTCTCCTCTGACGGATAAGAGGAGACTTTTCTCAGTAGTGCGTCTGCTGCTGCTGCTGCGAGCTCTGAAAGCAGGAGTTTAACCCCTCACACTGACGCCTTCTCAAACGTGTTCGGTGCAGCTGTCAGTGTTACTTGTCACCTGTGCAGGTAGTGGTGACATTTGCTAATCTGCGGTCTTCCATTTTGTTGTTTGTTTTGTTTAGCGCTCGGTGCTGCTCGTGTTTTGTGCCCGTCAGTCAAACACTGCAGGCACCTGTGATGTCTTCTTTCATAGCTGTCTGTTTGTTTGATGCTTTTTTTTCTTTCAGATTAACCATGATGGGTATTAGTGCTAAAACAAGGGTTTAAAGAATTAAACATCAAACACTTGCTGAATCCAGTTTTTAAAATATGAGGATTTTCTCTTTTAAACACATACAATATAACTTGTGAAACTGTGTAGACTGTTATGGCACACTACAAGTCCTTACCACAGTTAATTGTTGATGTGTGTACAGGTGAGTGTAAGTATTTATAATGCCCCAACAGTCAACCTCTGGTTTATAACTAGTCAAGAGCATCCATAAGGCTATGGAGGACTGAAAGTGACAAAAAATTAAAAAAATAAATAAATAAATGTGTCTGAATGGATCAACTATAATGACAGCAGGATGGGTAGATGGATTGACAAAGTGGCCCCCACCATTATTGTGTTGGGTGGAGATGTTGGTGCATCTCTAATAAGATCGATCACAAACATTATCCCTGCACAATCTGATCTCTTTCATTGACTCACTGTCATTTAGTCTTGTTCGTCCTACCTCTCTGACTTCCTGACATTTTCTCCTCTGCTTAAGAAACTCTTCAGCCTCCTAAAAGTCCTCCTCCCTGCTCCAAACACTTTGTTACTTGAGTTGCTCTCTTAAGGTCTAAGATGCTCTGTGAATGACTTTTATCTTAACAAGGACCAAGTCTTCTAGAATTCTTAGTCATAATTCTTAGAACTTTCTTAGAAGTCTGCCACTAGCAGCCACTCCTTGTATTAGGAAGCTTTGGGCCTTGGGAGTTAAGAACAGCAAAGAAATTGACAAAAAGATTATTTTGCATCGTTTGGCAAAAGACAGAGGAACAATGGACATTTGGGTAAATGCTAATCAATCAATCAACTCAAAAGATGGTTTTATGATAGAAATGAACACTGTCTTTACTATAAATATATATATATGGAAAACTCTAGAAAGCTTGTAATTGGATCCTAAACTCAAGAATGAACTTTGAGGCTCAGAACATTTTTACAATTGACCCCAAACACATAATGCAACAAGCTTTTGTCCTTTACATTTGTCAAGTTGCAGACATGATTAAAAAAATGGATCCTGGCATGTTTGTGTGTAATATGTGTATGCTGTTGCACTATATGGTATACAGGACATTATATTTACCTGTAAAATCTCATACAGATCCTATTTTGATGGGGATAACACTATTTCCACAAGAATTTCTTATGTTCATAAAAAATGTCAATAAAATAATCACTTGGAGAACATTATTTTAAGCTGGGTTGCCCACTCCTCCATAAACGGGAGATTTCTTTTTTTTTTGAAGGAGTTGTATTTTTTGTACTCTTGCGAGCTGTACTTCTTTTTGCAATGGACTTTCTTTTGGAAAGGTATGCATGTCTCCCTCTGTGCCTATTTTTGATTATTTTGCACATGTATTTGATGTTAACTTACTTGAAACTAATGTAAGAGCAATGCAATGTCACTGTGGTTATTGAGTTAAAGTGTTTGTTGTCTCTGATGCATAAATTCTTTAACTAAAAAGAGGAAGTGGTTGAAGTTTAGCAGGGCCACCATGTAGCTGCTGGGTAGCATCTATATTGTTAACTAGAGCACATGGTGACTTTGCACATAATGTTACAAAGGAGCAGGCAGCATTACACACAGAGGCAACCCTGTAAAATGTTGTCTTCTCATTACTGCTGCTACAACTGACCACGTGCAACTATAAATTGGTCAAGGCCAACAAAGGCAAGGGCGTCTCATTCTTCATAAAACACAATGCAGAGTGAGATCCACTACATGTGTAAAGACTTTTTTTAACAGCTAGCAACTTAAATTAGATAAAATCTCCCACACATGACTTTTTTTGGCAATGGTAGAGTTTAAAGAAATCGAATTCTGACATAATAAAATAAAATTAAATTAAATTAAAAAACAGTAATGATACATTTAGAAATTATACATAAACTAGATGCCATAATATAATGCAATATAATATTATTATAATATAATAATATTTTTTATATTCCATCTGAGCCATAGTGATGATGATTAACCGTCGGTGTATTCTGTGCAGCGTACCTCATGCTGCACATGGAACGCCCACAAACAACATCACTGCTGTTCAGCTGCATCCAGCTCAGTACAGTTCAATTGATTTGCTCACTTGACGGAGCCGCACAGACCCCAGCTGGCCTGAGCCGACAGCAGAAGGAGCAACGTTATTTTGGGGAATTTGCCGTCACATGTTCGACCTCCATTGTTGCGTATTTGCAGAGAGGGCTGTCAAGCGAACGCCACTAAAAATAGGACCTGGGCTTTTTCCTCCAAACTGTTGCTGTGAAAAGCTCAACAAGATGAGAATTGTATTTTCCCAACAGAGGCTCTTAGACCCGATTCCAGCAAATATCGTACTTCCTTATTCCCCTATAGTACTGTCTTTATCCCTGTTACAAAGGAAAAGACTGAACACTGACAGAACTGTCAGGCTCTCCTTATTAACCCTTTAAAACCTTGGCAGAGAGGATTGATTTCTTTGCAAAACATGGGAAGAGGCAATGAGCAACTTCATAAGGGATAACCCCCCAAATTAGCAAGCAAGTAGGAGAATGTACAAGAAAATCAACAGAAAATTATATTAAATAAATAAAAACCTAAAAAAAAAAACAACAACCAAACCAACCAACAACTAAGAAAGTTAAAAAAATATATATATTATAAAATAAAACAAAAAAATCTAACAAACAAACCAAAAACCAGGAAAGTAAAAACTTCTCCTTACTTACAAAGCTCTAAATGGTCAGGGTCCATCTTATCTGTTCCAGCTCATAGTTCCCTACCAACCCTCAAGATCACTGCACTCTGAAAACACAGGGTTACTTATGGTTCCCAAAGTCTCCAAAAATAGGACGGGAGCCCGAGCTTTCAGTTACCACGCTCCTTTTTTACGGAATTATCTTCCAGTTTCGGTCCAGCAGGCAGACACCGTCTCCACTTTTAAGGGTAGAGTTAAGACCTTCCTCTTTGATAAAGGGCTGGCTCAGGTTGCCTGGACCAGCCCCTAGTCAGGCTGACATAGGTTTTATCTGCCGGCGGACTTTCTAGGATACACTGAGCTCCTTTTACCATCTCTTGCTCGCTCTATCTGCAAATATTCATGTCTGTTTACTGCATTACGCTAACTCTGTTGCCTCTCCATTACCCCAATCCTGGCTGCAATCTTAGCTGTGCCTGATTGTGGTGATGGCTGTGCTGATATTGTGATCCTGCCTTTGGCCGTGCTCGTACTGTGGCTGCACTGATATTGTACCTTCAGCTCGCCTTGATCGGTCTTTGTTTTGCCATTGCTGTGGTGCTGTCTGAAGCTGCGCCTGTGTTGTGGGTCCTGGCTGTGCTGATGCCATGATCCTGCTTGACTCGACCTTCTACTCCCATTATTATGCGTGATGCCTCCACTATCAATATACGCATGGGACATACAAAATATTTGCATGTAACATCACATGCTATCTTAGAGTGCTTTTAGTAATTTTACACCTATCATTATTGTAATGTACCATTATTGCTGTGCATCTCTCCCCCTCCCTCTTTCTCCTTTTTTGTCATTAGTGCAACTTTATTGTTTTTTGACTTCTATTTGCACGTCTGTTCGTCCTTTCTCGTAAAAGGTGGACGTTGTTGGCAACAATACAAGCCGTTCTTCCTGAGGTTTCCTCCATTTTTCACCTATTACAGGGTTTTTTTGGGGGAGTTTTCCTTAGGCAATGTGAGGATCTAAGGACAGAGGGATGTTGTATGCTGTAAAGCTCTTAATATAAATAAATAAATATAAAAATATAAATAAATAATAAAATAACATAAAGATGACCTGAAAAAAAGCCTGAAAATGCTAATAATTCACAGAACCATTTGTAAAATGGTTCTGTAGACATTTTTTCCCCAAGCTTTTTAAAAAATAATTCTGTAAATCTACTTATTTCATAAGACAAGTTTCTCATTGCCTTTTTCCCATGTTTTCAAATCAAAATCCAGGGTACATCCTCCAATTTTAGACTTTATTCTTTGGAAGGAGGGTGACACATTTGATTTGTTTTTACCAGTAATTCAACCTGAAACATGCAAAAACATTCAACAAGGGCTAATCTTCTTTATTTCAAGACAATATCATTTGATTATAAGGCTAATCTTGCAGGAAGTCAAACACATTAAACAAATCCAATTAACCAGCGAAACAAGAACAATGCGGCTTAAGATTCTCTACATGAGATCAGGCATTTGTTTAGATGCATCCACATGTCACCATGTCAGCAGAACATGCTCGTGCATGGATCTCAGTGTGTGTGTGAGCCGTGTTTCCGTGCGTGTGTATACAAGATCTTTTTTTGCATGACAAGAATGCTCCATGACTTGAAATTTAACTGACTGTGTATGTAAAAAAAAGACACCAGAGAGAAAGAGAGAGGAGGAAAAAATACAAAGCAAAAGCAGGAGACAGCGAGTGCTCCGGGGACGACGACAGAGCGAAACAGATGATAATGGAGCGACAGAGAGAGAGAGAGAGAGAGCAAGGCATGAGGAGCACGTTGTGAAGGCCCCTTTTAGTGCAGAAAAGCAGGAATAATCCCTATTAAGATAATTAGTGTTTCAGGAGACAAAGCATAATTAAACAGAAACAGGCTATAAACTATGTGCTGTCTAAATATAACTCGTTTCAGATTCAGTGAGATTGCAGAATCCACCGTTTCTGCTCCCCAAACTGCAGGCGGCGTGTACATGTGTGTTTGGGCACGTGCATGTGCGTACGTGTGCATGTAAGCATTAGACGGGGGCGGTGTGTTTACAATGAGATCAAGAAAATGCTTGGCAGGACGTCAGCCTTGTAAAGCCCCAGGATTCCACATGGAAAACACACACTACACACCATGGGGAAAACACATACACACATACACACACACACACACACACACACACACACAAGTCCAAAGAGAAAACAAACATACGGCATGAGAGCTTTGGGTACACACTGAGGACGAGACGAGCAGACACACAGCGATACAGTGACAGTGTTCAGTCTGAAGCAGCAGCAGCAGAGAGGATTTCTACCTGCGAGAAGTTTGTGTTTTTCATCACCTTTCATCTTAATGTCAACATCCTCGCTCACTTTCTCTCGCTCAGTTTGTCTCCAGCAGCTCATCAGAGGGAGCGCTGTTCATTTTTTATCCGCAGTTCAGCGTCTCTGTAGCCAGCTCTCCTGGGACTGGTGTGTGTGTGTTTGTGTGTGTGTATAAAGGTGAAGAAAAGTGGAGATGGGGCAACACAGTACCATTTTTTTCTGGTATTTCTATCATGATAAAGGAAGCAAACCCTGCCAGTTTAATAACCACTTCATCACCACCAAATGACGGGATGCTTTCACACCTAACCTGTTTGGTTCGGTCAAAACTATGACCACATTTTGATGAGACTGGCCCGCTAAAAACAAAAAAGTCTTTCCTGCCTTCATATGATAACATTGTGAGAATGATTCTGGTGTTCACGGACCACCAAAACACATTCGAAAATGCTATAGTATGCATGCCACGCCAGTATTTGGCGGTGTAACTTTTTGATGGCCACCACAGAGGAACACCACGTGCATATGCGAAATGTGGCCTTGAGGTCAACATTCTCATTGTCAGTTTACAAAAGGAGTTGCATTTCCAAAGATTACACTCTGGAACCCGGTTTAAAAAGTTTGTGTTTTGGGATGCACATTGTACAGTATATCAGGCTGATAAATTATGATAAAGACAATAATGGGAAATTTACATTATTATTATTAGGGCTGTCAGTGATTGCATGTTAATCATAATACAATTAAGGCCCATAATTGAGGCGCTAGTTTTTTTTAACTTTGTTAATTGCCGGCTGACATGCCTGCCTTTAAGAGGCTGCACCAGACTAAGTTTTCAAGCTACGCTGATGATATTGGTATCATATGAAACCAGAAGACCCAAGGAATCCAGTGGTACCATACCACTGAGCTTCTCAGTAAGGGCTAAATTTTGGCCGTGGAAAAACAACATGATCATCTCATTGTGGTCCCTTGATCTCTGACCTCAAGGTATCTAAATGAAAATGGGTTCTATGGGTACCCATGAGCCTCCCCTTTACACTTTATGCTAGTCCCTTATGCTCTTTATGCTGCTGCTTTAGTGATAAAACATTTCAAATAAACAGGACTCGTCTGCTACGGAGTTAACGTTAGCGATCCGTCGAGATCGCTTACATAAATGGAATTGTTTAAAGTCTTGTCAGTATGGACACGCTGCACATCATTAGCTCAGTCAGATTCTCCACATATCAGTTGTTCAGCTCATTTACTGAAACGGTGAGCATATATAATTCATTTACCACCATACAACACCCAACAACAGAGACAAAAAAAGTGGTGATTCCAAACCTCTGAAAAGGTCATAGAGTCCAAAAATATGTCCATTTCTCAAGTAGGCTATATTTTCCTTCACGATGTAAGGATCAAAGCTGTTTTTCCTAAAAAGTAATCCAAGTTGTGATTACTGTTTTATCAGGGAAAGTGTTTTATTGTGGTATGCCGGATGAGTAAAACGACCGACGTAACTATATGTTAACCTTTAAGTCATTTTGTAACTTGACAAGTTATATGACAATGCATCTCAGGCAATGTCACAGAGTAATGCAAAAGTAATGTAACTAATTACTTTTTTCAGGGAGTAATTAAGTAAAACAATATATTATTCTGAAAAAGTAACAAATATACATTACTAAAGTAATGACCCCAATACTGCCTGGGTACACCATGTTGACAGACTATTTATGACAGATTATGTTGAAATATTTCATGTAATTTCTCCACAAAACCAAGCTATGCTTGGAAAATGTTTTGATTTACTGAACAAGAAAAATAATTTAAGTGTCAGAAGTGTTCTTTGTTTTTGTTGTGTTAATGTCAGTTAGAGTTGGTTAAGTCAGTGCTATGGAAATATAGCATGTCAGCAGTATATTCCCTGATTCACAGGTCAAAAGCTGTTCAAAGTGCTGTTTCTCTCTGAGTCTGTGTACATTTTTGCTTCATTAAGTCCATTAAGGAGTGTGTGACTGTGATCCCACAGTAATCAGCTCTGAATCATCACTGTCTCTACTTGTTAGTCATTGTTCATTACATGAAGTAGATTTGCAGTCTAATAATACATAATACTTATAACCAGTTATTTCTGTGTGAGCTCTTTTTGACACCAGAAAACAGAAACATATACATCAAAAGTATTAAAGTGCTATGACTTCATATTAAATCCTCTTGGTGTAAAAAGTCAGTGTGAATAGGATCTGAACCTGAACTAGATGCAACAATGTGTTATTTTGTCGCCCAACACTTGAAAAACTAATTATTTGGCTTATCCAGTGATTGGATTTAAATGACTTGACTTGAGATGTGATGTTACGTTATAAGAACCACGGGTCTCGACTGCAGTATTGATGAGCTCAAACATTGATTTTCGGGTTTTGAAAAAAGTGGAACGGGGTCCTCAATGGAACCGGGTTTCAATCTCTATCTCTTTATGTATCATACAGTAACGGAGACAATAACTTTTTCTAATCAAAGAAAACGCTGAATCCCACATTTATCTTTACATTCTAAAACTCTGAGATGAATTCCTCTACTTGTCTTGCAAAGACACGCGGTTGATTAAACTGCTCAGTCTCTCAGAAACCTCACAACCATCCTGCCTGCTCCTGTGACGTGTTTCTTTGACATTCATCTCACCAAACATCTCAGTGAGTCTTACCTGGTTCTGTGCAGTTTTTCTCCGGCTCGACGTAGAGCTTTGACTCATTGTCGTAGACTTCTTGCAGAAGGTGACGACTCTCCCACCTCGCCTCCTCCTTGACCACGGAGCTGGGAACATGATATCCTGACAGTCAGAAGACAGAAACAAAGAGATGGTAGAAGGGTTAGAGTGATTCATAAACAATGTTTTCACTTCTGCCAGACAAAGCATTAGTGGCAGCTCTATCCCAGGGCAGCTGGCTTGGTGAAAGCAACCGAATGCATCACGTTGTGTTCAAGGAACTTGCTTTTACGTAACAAAACAATTACACTTTCAAAGAGATGCCTAATATTTTTGTGATTTCTACAGAGGAACATGAGTTTTTTATGTGTCCCCTCCTCACTCATGCACAAACAGACTTAATGGCTGCGATGCACAAGCTCTTAGTTCCGCAGTTAATTGACATTCCTGAATACTCCGACCCGTCCCTCTCCCCACAGAACAAAGGCAGATGAGACATGCATCTTGTGTCACCACGTTCCTGCGGGAGCATTAGTACGGCAGCACGCCGAGCGCCGCAGGGCCGATCATTCCAGCTCAGTCATCTGGGTCACAGTATCCTCAAGCGCCCCACCTCCGACCCATCTCCTCTCTCACCACACAACAGGCCCCGACTTCTGCACAGAGCACGCCGGGGCTTCTATAAATAGCACTCGCCTATATTTATCAAAGACAAAATGTTTGCAAACAGCTCTGTCACTGGCAGAAGAGAAGAAGGTAATGAGCAAGAACAGGAGGCTCTGGAGTGATGTCTGTAGCTGCTGTATTATGGAAGTATTATGGTGGATATGTGTTCATAAGTATATGTTTAGCTAATAACTGTGAACATCAACAACTATACTTAAGCTGAACAGCGGAACTGTTACCTCGTTACCACGTACTTTCATTGTTGCATAACCATCATTCCTTAAACATGGCAGTTACTGTTAGGGGCCAATAAATCCCTTATTTTATACTTTTTGGGCAGTCATGTGTGGATAATATAATCTATTATGACGTATTCAAGAGTTCTGCTTTGTTCTGCTTTTACTGCTTTTCTGTTCTGCTTTTCTGCACATATATATATGTGTGTGTGTGTGTGTGTGTGTGTGTGTGTGTGTTAAAAATCAATAAAGGATGTGAGATTCAATTAAATGACATGAAAAATGAACAGCAAAATCAGAGCAAAGGGCGTAATCTACTTTTGACTTTGCTTGCTCAACGTGCCACGTCACTATGTGTTCAATGTCCTACGTTATGTCCGAGACCAGAGACAATGTAAACAAGACAAAGCGAAGGCTCAGTGACAGGCAATATTGAAACAGAAGCTGCACCCTCTAGTTTCAAACCAGAACTGTGGCAGCATTGGAACTTCCTGAAGTCATAAAATAATAAATGAAATAAAAATATAAAAATAAATTTAAAAAATCAGGAGAAAATTATATAGTGAATCCAGTATCATGAATCGTATTGAATCGTGAGTTGAGTGAATCGTTACATCCCATTTTTTAAAAGCTAAATTTCAGGTAATATTCTTGACACCTTTTACTTCAGTCATGCCATATATGGGATATGTCGTTCCAAGTTGCTTATTGCTTTTCCCTCCATATTTTCTAAAGAAATCAAACCAATTTGTACAGCCTTTTCAGGGTTTAAATGCTTTTAAAAAGTGTCTGAATGCAGCAAAAGAAAACTGATGTCAGTGCAAAGTGTTAAATGCTATGGGGCATGTTAGTCAGTGTCATTGTAAACAGTTCAGTTGGACTATCTAATCAGAATGATTTAGAGAGAGGGGTGATGCTGTTAAATTGTCTATTGTACTTTAATTTCGTATCATTACAAACAAAATTCCATTCACTACCATTGACTCTAGAATGTCCGAGACAAACATGGACATATAAACTAAAACCATCTGCATGACTCGAGACAAGGTGCATGAGGAGATCCTTGAATAGCATCCAAAGAAATGTTCATTTTATGTTCAAACACAATGCACAGCTGTGCACTGACACTTGCTTACAGTGTGTATTGTTCTACAAAGAGAACTGAAGGGTAAAATCTGCCAAGCTTCATCAGCACCAACGCTTCTATACAGCTGTGATGCCTTTTGCCCTCTTACTGTATGCTCTTCCCCTGAGCCAGTGCTTGCTTGTGTGCTTGTGTGTGTGAGTGTGTGTGTGACATTAGCAGAAGACATTGAACAACTTTAAAGCTTGAAACACACTCAACATACTCGTCAGGAATCCTCTCTATCCCTTGTCATTACTTAATAACTTGAGCCTGTGCTCCATTAGACAGCACACACAAACACACACACACACACACACACACACACAAAAATCAACAGAGAAAGCACACACACACACACTTATCTGTGTGAGCTGCGTGCAGACACACTTAGGTTTAAACAGACAGACCTTGGTGAGCGTTTTAGACGGCTGGTGGTCCACTGAAGCAGAATGCATCATCACTGCTCAGGTTACTATGGTGATGTGACGTCATAGATAAGATGCAGAGGGTGGGAGGTGTGTGACATAACACTGAGTAACTCACACACATGCACACACGCACACAACAATGACTAACCAAACTACAAGCACATGCTATCAAATGTGCTGTGCAGCAGCGTCACTCACTCAGGTGAACAAACTCTGCAGCCGCCGTCGAGTCTATGCAGCAGCAGCTCCGCACGGGAATGTGAGCCATGTTGATCAGGAGAGAAGTGAATAGCTAAAAATGCATATTTTTCATTTGCATGTTAATATTTATTCATTTCAAAGTCAAATTCAGATTTTCATATTCATATCTACCTGGGAACAGCTACCAAGAATACTAATGCAGGTTTCAGTTTAGATTCCCCCGAGCACTGAATCAGAGAGAGGTAACTTAACAATACTGACCACTTTATAAAGACATCTCATCATTCGTGATCACCAGAGGATAATAACTAATGACTTTTGCAGACTTCATGACCTTTTCTCTAGTGCTTTTGTCAGCCCAAAATTTCCTCTTGACAAATTATTGGGTCCATGTTAAGGTATTTACAAATCTAATGTGCTGATCGAACTAAAATTTGCTTTGGATACTCGTGGTCCCCAGCCAATCAATTTTATCAAGCAGATAAGTATGGAGGACTGGAACTGAAAAAAATCAAAAGTAAATAAATGAATGTATCAATGAATAAATGAAAATGCCCAAAATTTATTTAATTTTCCATTTAATTTTCCATTTTATTTATCAATTTATTCATTGTCTCATTTAATTTTCCATTTTATGTATCGATTTCTTCATTTTCATATTTATTTGCTTATTTATTCATGTAGTATTTTCCACTTTGCGCATAAATGATTTATCTATCATTTTAGTTTAATTTATTTATTTCCTTATTTTTATTTTGTAGGTTTCAGTCCTCCATAGAGAAGGGATTGTAGCACCCGCCAATTTAAGCCCACAAGCGTAATACAAAATCTGCAGCTTTAAATGTAAAATCCCCCAAATTTAATACATTTTCCAACAATTGTAATAGCAGTTGCCTATTACAACTGTACAACATAGTCCATCTTCAACCTACCTGCAATATGTAAGTTTGAAGATGGACTTGTTAATGCAGAGCCTTTTTTGCACACAATGTTTCTGTGAGTTATCTATAACTTGTGTTGAGCTGCTTTAACACATTTTGACCTGCTCTACCGAAACCTGTGAGATGTTCTGAATTGACTCAGAACATCTCACATCCCCATTGGCAGTTGTATAAGTAAATAAACAACAATGACCACAAAGATAATTTTTCATTTGAAAATTAAATTTAGAAGTTATTATAATTTTGAAAGCTGAAGATTTTCACCTTACCACAACCAAAACAAATCTGTGCAAATGTAATAGCTATTATATTTGCAGGAAATTACATATTGCATTTGTTGTAGGCAACTGCTATTACATATAGGAAATGTATTAAGTTTGTGGGATTATTACATTAAAAGCTGCAGATTTGTATTATAGGTAAACAGTTTTATGAGGACGAGGCCACTCTCGAGTCAAATAGTTTAAAAAAAAGTTAAATAAACACAGGACTTTCACTCATGAGACCACTCTGTGTCCCTTGTAAAGTAAAAGTCAACATTGACTGCTTTTAACTTTATGCACATTTGTCCTTTGTGTAGTTATGTCATTTTAAAACGTACTCACCGCATAACAAGCATAACAAACAGTTATTTTAACAGAAACCTATCCAAGTAGTTTTGGTGCCTAAACCTAACCATGCCACCACCATGTAATAAGATGTAAAAGACTCACTAATTTCTCTAGAGATCTTGTTGGTTTAGACACCATTTTGGTGACCCAGCTTTCCTATAGTGCCAAGTTTATTCAAAATTTCCATTTGTGCATTATTATTATTTTTTTATCTAATGAGCAGATGTTCTATTCTCAATAAAAATTTGCTGATGAATGAATGAATGAATAAAAATAGCTTCCTGAGGTTTTAAAAAGTGAAAGTTCCTCCGATGTTGACACTTTCTTCGCACGGATTGCAGACTGCCTTCCCTGCTGTTGCTTGAGTGTAACACGCACACTTTTTCATTTATTAATTTTATCATCAATCATTAAAATAAAACGCCGATACAGATAATCTGCAAAATGCCAAATATGCCAGGCTGATAATCTGTCGACGCCTCATAAAAATATGAAGAAAAAAAGTAAATAAACACTAGATGAATGAATGGATGTGTACATTTCTAAATTTCCCTCCAGATTCCACACAGTATAGAGTCAGCCAAAATGTGCTGTACCTGCAGGAATCACATCACTAATACATCTAGGTCAGCAGTGTATGAAATATGTGTGTATGTGTGTAAAGCAAGAAAACTTCATGGGACTCAACACCAAGGGAGCTGGAGCAAACTACCCATCTATGTCTTGATATATATATATTGATACATCTTTCTCCCCACTCCAGCTCTCTCCCTCTCACTAACACCATGTCCTATATTAGCCAAATATACGTCCAAGCCGACCCCATAACGTCACATAATATGGCCGACCATTGCTCCCCACTGTCATGTTTAATTAGCTCCTTTATCTTCATTAGTGTCCCTTGGCAAGCATGTGTGTGTGTGTATGAGTACAAATGTGTGCGTCCAAGAAGACACATCTGAGACCCTTTGTATCTGTTTGACAGAGTCTCTATATGTAGCATGTGTGGTGTATGTGCTTGTATATTGTGTATTTGTGTGCAGGGCTATTACTAGCCTATCAAGCTGCTGTGTGTATGTATCTGTACATGTGCGTGAGTGTGTGTGTGTACGCGCAATAGTGAGTGCAAGCTACAACCTTGTCCCTGGAGAGAGGAGAATCAGGCCATGAGCACATGGCTCTTACTATATGGTGCTATAACATGCTACACGTGATAGCAACATCCTTGGCTCCTCATCAAAGGGCACACATATCTAGGTTACTGTTTCGTGACTATTATTATACAATATGTACAGTATGCATACAGATATACATAAATATACATACATGATTAGATTTCTACTTACATTAGCATTGGCACCTATGTTGATCAAAGAAATAATTTGTGTTGTATGGGAGGAATTGTACCCATAGTGTCAGTCATACAATGTGACAGTACATGGTGGTTTTGTGTTCTATGATATTTGGCAATTACCACTATCCAAAAAGTGAGAAAATTAACATGTTCGTGTCAAAGCTCTAATGCTGGATGTTTAGACAATGCCACTAACATGCATCTAAAGCAGTAAAGAACTGGCGGCATGGAAGTTTTTTGAGAATGAGATAAATCATTCTGTAGAGCTACTGTACGTATTAGACGGTCTTTGAGTTGTGTTGAATGTTATGTGTTGTATTTGAGTTGTAATGTGTTTAGTCAAATTGTGAGTATGAATGCTATCTTTTGTGTATTTATGTAATTTTGTAAATGAAATATTGTAAATCAAAATAATGGAGATACCCAGGAAATGTAGCTACTGTTTAAAACTGAAGCTGATGGAGATCTTAATAAACAAATAAAAACAAACTGACACCGCGATACCTAGTGGTAGGGAAAAGCCGGCCGCCAGCAAAAGAGAAAGAGACCGTGGGGAATAATGGCATGTTTTCACATCTAACTTGGTGGATTAAAGAATTATTTTCACCGAACTGGAGTGTATTTATTAGTCTGAAAAGCTGAAAGTGAATAGCACAGAGTGTGGGGGTGGAGGGTGGTTAGGTGCTGCACACACTGCTAATATTGTATGCCAGTGAATTTCAGGAAGGTGTAAAGGTGCAAAAAATTAGATACCACCCAAGCCTACTGGACATAATTATCCAAACTGCTGTCCCTGCACCAACCAGTCTACAACCTGAGCTCTTAAGACAGGAACCTGCTCACTGTTCCCACCCATAGAAAGGGTTTACTGGCTGGGGAACATGAATGTGAATGGTATATTCAAAGTTACTATGTCCATAACTGTCAGACTTGTTATCAAACTCCTGAAGAACATCAATATATCCTGGGTTTTATTCTGTTTTGATTTAGCAACAATATGCTTCGACTATTGCACTGTTTTTTGCGTCAATTTCACTATTTTTCCTGTTAAAAATCTGCCAATTTTAGTTCACTTGCCCTTCACTCAGCAGAATAGCTACATCAATATCCATCCACCCTATTACAATAATCATCTAACCAATAAGTCATTGATCATCATCACAATTAAAACTGATCCAAGACCTCAAAGACTGCATGTGACAGTGGAACAAGCTGTGTGTTGTGTCTATTAGAGTGCATGTGAGAAGATGATGCGCCACACTTTGCAACTGTGTGCGAAAACTTCACTGTTACAGATCATAGTTTGACGATCGTGTAGAATGTTGAGCTAATGTGAGAGCTGGGAAAAAGGGTGATACCTTAGCAGAACATCATAGTTACTATCCAAGGGTTATATCTACATTACTTTTTACCGTTAATGCAGTACTGTAACTGTTTATAGTTTGATTTTCTATAAGAAGTTATAATTAGTTCTTAGCTTTAAAATAATTTTGCAGATTGCAAAAGTGAATTGGTGAAATTTTGGAAGAAAAGCACGAGAAGCCAGGCAATTAGTGAGGTTTGGAAAAAAACAACAGGTTCGTCATGCTTATTTGGAAGAGAAAACATTAACAGGTTTATTTCTATTGCAGCCACCACACTTGCCGTCATTATTTCCAATCAAAGGCCATACAGGCGTGTTATGGAGCGATAATGGAAAGGCGAGCCCCTTACATGTGTGAGGGATTTCTCGGGGGTGATAGTCCACAATTTCACAGAGGAATTGTTGATTTATAACATCCGGATGATCTGTTCAACTTTTGAGGTGCAATAACAGCTCTTGTAGCTCCTGCTGCATCATGAGGGAACCAGCTCCTACTGACAAGCACATAGGCATAGCATCATGTGACCTAGAAAAGCCCCAAAAAATGTGTCCATAGCAGTTTTGTGAAATATGGCCTTTTATACTAGCGCCTGAAATACCACCTCATGGGAGCGTCAAGATCAGCTACAGAATGTTTTGTGCTGATGTGAGACATTTTGTCCTCTGAATGAGGTGCTGGCAATCATCATGACAGCATGAGGTTTGGTGTTTGGGCATTTTGCACCACTCTGATTTCAGATTGTCCAGTTATTCATCATTTCAAGGCCCTTTAGGAAACTCATCGCTGTAGTCTTCCTCTATGTACAGCTGAATGAAAGTGATTCAAAATTCTCGCCAACAAAAGAGCACGGCATCAACAGTTCCTGGCGTCAGCGGCGGCACCTTTCCACACAGAATTTACTTTTCCAGATAGTCGAGCAGTCAATGCGCTGTTGCAAATCCCGACTGTCACGCTGCCAACTGGAATTCAGAAACACACTATCTGCGAGCGCTCAGCTACATCCACTCAATATCTCAGAGCAAGAGCTGTGTAAAAATCAGTCGGCACTGCTGCAAACTCAATGTCACACACCTCACTCTCTCTCTCTCTCACACACACACACAAATCGCTAAGCCTCGCCGTGTGATTGCCCATCAATAAATCAATACGACTATGAGTGGTTAGAATGAGACCGCTCCCTTTTGTTTAAAGAAATACTGTATATGTAGAAGGGGTCAAAGGGAATTATTTATATAAATGTTTATAAATGTTTATTCATATATTAATAAACTCATGTATATAGGTACAAAAATGCAGCTACCTAAGCGATTAATGTATGCAAAGCTCGTCAGATGGTTTCTTTAATTGTTGCCTAACGAACGTGACAGCTTGTTAATGGTCTCATTAGCTGACACCGTCAGACGCCACTCCTGCTGTGAGTGTGTGAGCGCGCTGTCATCTCAGACAGTTCCTCTCCTTTCACTCATCTCTCTTTCTGTCTGAGGAGGTGACCCAGGGAGGAGGTTCAGAGGAGCCTCTCTGCCGCCCAGGGAAGAAGGGTCACATGGGGGGCCAGATGTAGAGATTTATCCATGCTCAGCTGACTGCTCTGGTCAACTTCCGGTGACTGTCATTAGTGCAGTGTCCTTGAAAAGGACATTCATACACATACAGAAGGTCTGTCACTTATAACTTATTCAGGCATCTGCCAATATAAACATTTCAAAGCAGGATTATCTTGGCGGTCAGTTAATTTTATTGTGCTTTTGCCTTTGGCCGCCACCCTTGAAATCTAAATTCAGTAGGCGGGTTTCCATTAATCCTCAAATCGCAAAAATTTAAACTGTAAATATATAATACACCTAATGGAAACATGTCAGTTAAAAAAAACCCACATTTATCACAAAAACATTTTTACACTTGCGAGAGGTGGTATTTCAGGCAATTCAAAAAAGCCATATTTCACGAAATTCAGGGATGGCATGTCAATTTACTCTAAATACACGCTTGTCTTTTCAAAATAAACTTACATTTTCACTGAAAATGTATTTTCCTCTTCTTGAATGCATGCAGTCTCTTTTCAAAATAAACTGAGGTTGACTTTTTCAGGTTTAGGGAACAAAACAACCTGGTAAGGTTTAGAAAAACACAAGTAAGTATGCTTCATACGAATGTGACATAACATCACGTGACATACATAACGTCACTGCCAGAGCTTGCTACAGATATTGGCACACTATGTTGTTATAAAAATAACGTTGACTTTTGGTTTCATTCACATAAAATGGGCAGCAGGCTTCTGAGTGAAAGTCCAGAGTTTGTTTGACTCCCCTCCTGCCGGCCAAATGTGGACGGTTCTCTCATTCAGCAGCTGCTCTGAGCGTAAAAAAATGTGCCGACACATTTGGTCTTATACTGCCGCTAAAGGGTGCCTCTGTTGGTTGGTATCTGATACTGAGGGTCACTGACCAGGTGTTGGTATTTCACACTTTGGTAGTGCATTGCTTTGATAGATGCATTTCTTATGTTTTTTTGTTTTTTTATGTATAGCACCTATTCACCTAGTGTAGCTTGTTAAGACATTTAATGGCTGAATAGATTCTGCTCATCTGGAAACTGTAATTCAGACTTAAACTTCTCTAAGTCCTCTCTCCCCATCAATTTGTTTTTTGGAGATTCATTTGAGATATGTCTAGGGCACTGCATGACAAGTTTTTCTAGTCAAAAATCTGTAATAAATATTGTGTTTTGGTTAGGCGCCTTTTCAAACTTTGACAGTTTATAGTGTATAAGGGCTTAGAACATTATAATGGAAGTATATGATGGCCAATCCAATGCTCAATTATGCCTTCTAAGTTGTTGCAGCAAGTTTTGGGTTGATACTGTTACACAGATTTGGTGCTAAATATACACATTTTTTTTACCCCCTGATAAAAATGGTCAAAAATCCCACCAAAAATACCATATTAAGCCACCAAGCCATTGACAGAAAAATCTATGCTGTTATTTATTTTTTTTATTTCTATTTTTTAATGACATTGGAGATTTCTGCAAGAACAGTATTTTTTGGTGATTGAATGAAGAGCACTTCTCATCTGGGAACTGCTGCGAAACCCCCTTACTATTAATATATCTAGATCTGCCATCCATCCTCTGAATGTTTGAGGTCTCTAGTTTGTGGCTGTAAAGTTTTATAAAGCTGTTATTTTTTATTTTCTAAAGGCCACAATAGGTTATTGTATACAGCAAAGTAAAAGATGGTTTTATTACAATATAACGGCTGCTATGGGGACTTACATCACCACACATGGTTATAGTTAGGCTCACTAAATCCACAAGAGTCTCAGCTTTCCACTCATATCCAATTTATGCAAATCAAAGACCACAGTATGCAGAAATATTCCAATACAATAGTTGAAAATAGCACATCTGAGAAAAAAAACATGGTTTTTGCTCAAAACTGCCTGGACTAGCATAGACTGTATTAAGGAGCCTCGTGGGTACCAATAGCATGAATTTTCATTTAGATACCTTGAGGTGAGAGGTCAAAGGACCCCTGTAAAAATGGCCATGCCAGTTTTTCCCTGGCCAAAATTTAATCTAGTCCCTTTCTCAACAAGCATGACATGACATAGAACTAGGGGGCAACAGATAATCGTCCTGGCTGATTAAGCAGTGCATATATTTGGCATTTTGCAGATTATCAGTATCGGCCTCTTGTTTTAATGGTCGCTGATAAAATTAATTAATGAAAATGTGTACATATTACAATCAATCAACACCAGGGAAAGCAGTCTGCAATGCATGCCAAAGAAGCCTCTGCATGTGAGGAACCTTTACTGCAGGGAGCTATTTTAATCATTAATTTTTTATTTAAAATTTCACTGAACTCTATAAAAAAACATTGCTGTGAACTTGCTGTATATAATGTTGACAGTTTCAGTTTTGTTTTAACATTTGCTAAAGGTATTTATACAAAAGTTTGTGTTGGAGTTTATTATATTCCAAATTGTAAATTTTGTCAGAAATATTTTCATTTTCATTGTACAGGAATATCTGTTCCAAAAATTGGTTATCAGTCTCATTAAGTACTAATAATTGGTATTGTTACCTGCCCTGAAAAACCAATATTGGTCAAGCCCCACATAGCACCAAGTGCTTCCTTGATCTTCTACTTTAATATGACACCATATCTACTGCTATTGTCACTCGTGCTTTAAAACTAAAGCCTCTGAAAGATAGTAATGTCAACCATGTCAGCCTTCTTTGTAGAGTGGAAGAGGTTAAACACATTCAGTCATCGTCTCAAAGGATGTTAATTCTAGCAACTTGCTAACCTGAAGATAATGGAGTTGGAAATATCTTTTAAAGTTTTTCAGTACAAACTAAGAGCGAATACCATATGTATCTCGGGCACAAAATATTTTTTATTCTTGTAATAGTTGGTAGAAGGCATGAATGATGACATGAAACAGGCTCATTATGTTGAGCAGAGCCAAGGACAAAATCACCAAAGAAGCATAAAGGATAGAAAAGAGGCAACATTATCACTCCAAGAGTGATGACATTTCAAGGAAAGTCCTGTTTCATATTTAGGAAACACTAAGGGCCTAAAGAAGAATGAGGGCTACAGAATAATTTTCACTCTCAATCTGTTTGATTTTAATTTGACTTTTCTGACCTTTCCTGCAGACAAATCAACTAAATCTGCTCTTTCTTTCTGGCCCACAGCAGATCCGCGTCTCTTCAGATGAGCAACTCATCCAGTATACATGTCACATACAATAACCAACATGATATCACACCATGTCAGATGTGTCACAGTGTGTGAATGCATTACATAAGTGTCATGTTCCCTGTGTCAATCAAACCACACATTATGCAAGAGGCATCCAGGTTCAAAACCTGAAAAGATTTTCACTGCGTCTCTACAAAGACTTGCTGCATCAATCTCCTCCATCCACACTGCAACACAGAGCAAATAATGTATGAGCTCCAGAGCAGCAAAAAGAAAGAGTGCGTGTGTCAAAGAGGGAGATTATCACTGCGGAAATGCTTTATGTGTAGACAGATTGGACAAAACACACACACACACACACAAGCATATTTCAGTATAAATTGTCTATCCAATGCAGAAATGACTTGAGACAAGATAGTTATGTAATCAGGGGTATTTGGTAGATGCTAGAATGTACCCACTGAACGACAATGTGTCACCCAATCTCCAGCCAACATTTGTTTGTGGGTAGTAAATGAACTGGAAAATGGGCTCTATATGGTATTATCCACAAGTTCTAAAATGGCCACAAGCCAATTGCCCACATGAATGGGTGTACCCAAGTGGGCCCCGCATGGGTTATGTTTGTGCTACCCAGGTACCAACTGAGCCCAAAATGGGTATCCCATCTGTGTCCAACTTGGGTTGACCAACCCATGTGAGCACTTGACCTACTGTCAAGCCCCGCCCTAAAAAACCACAAGCCAATCACATTCCGTGCAAATACACATTAGACTTGGACATCCTGCTCACCTCCATAAAAGATCATCAGAAATGTAGATTTTCCTGTGGTTTTATTCAAATTCCTGCAGATATAATGCAGAAAATGGTAAAACGATGTGCATGGGGTAAATGCAACACGGGTACCAGGTTTTTGTTTGTTTGTTTGTTTATTAAGATCCCCATTAGCTTTAGCATAGCAGAAGTTGTTCTTCCTGGGGTCTATACAATTTACTTAATGACTATACAGAGTTATACATTCACACTACTCATCACATCCACTGACATAACACATCATTGCACACATCCACTTTAAATAAAACAAAACAATGTAACTGACACAGTTTAACCCGTTCCCTAAATCTCGCATAAACAGAGCAAAATGTCTCCTTTGGATTAAGCTGTGTGGCAGATCATGCAGTCAGCTTAATGTAAAAAAGATAAACAAGGATGTCTACATTTGTTCTACAGTAAGGCAACATAGTGTTAGCAATATTTGCTGCAAAGTGACAAGATAACCTCATATATCATGTATAACATAACCTTATAGCAGGTTCTTAACCTGCTCATCATGTCATCTGTTCAATTTAGTATTTTTGTTGTTTGACAATCACACATTAGTGTTAACTGTAGCAAAAGGTTGTAGTTAACGCCCACCAAACTGAAAACAATTAAAGTTAACTTAGCTGTAATGTCACAAAGAAAGCAAAGGCTGGCTAATGCTAACACCAAGGCATGGTGAAGACCCTTCTGATGGAAATAAGGAGCTTCTGTCCCCAAATGTTCATCATAGCATCTTTGGATATGTCTTTGACACTGACAACCACCATTGTTAGTTTAGGCAGCGCATGGATTGTTTGTCCAATTAAGCCAAGGAGGCGGGACTTAGTGATAGGTCAACTGGAATGGGGCCTGGTTGGGAACTGGCAATCCCATATAGCGCCCATTTTTCAGCCTATTTACTACCCACATGGAAAAACATACAAATGTTGGCTTGGCTCCGCCCTACTACTAAAAACCCTAACTGTGCCCTATTTGCCCTAACCCTATCCATCTCCGACCTTTACACCCCAATCCCAGCAACTGGTTATAGCACAGGTCAGAACAAGGCTAACACTTTGTTTGGTAGGTAAATTTTGGCACTTAACCATGTTTTTGACTAAATTGCTCAAAATGGCCTGAGGGAAGTGTGTGATGCATTTGCTGTGTGTATCCATAAACATTTTGAAATGAAAAGAAAGCATCTTCGTTGGACACAGTTAAACATGACTAAAAGGCAGTCCCATAGAAACATGTTTTGTGCACATATGAGTGTAAAAAGAAGTTTGTGACCGGCTGACTGACTGAGCGTGATTGATAAACTAACCAGAACACGCTCTCCAAACTGGAGCTAGGCAACCAGATCATTCTTGCCTTTGTGGAACAGTTTATTCTAAAGCAAAGCAGTTATGTAACAGTCGATAATGAAAATGGATAACATGGGAGCATCTTCCACTGAACATTCCAACTCCTCATTTTGTAAAGGGTGGGCACTTTCAGGACCACTGGTTAACACAGTGACAATTTACATGTCAAAGTTCATTAAACTTGCATGAGCACAAAAGATGTGTGTGGATCTGCTTTGCTATGAGTAAATCCTTTTATCACAGCAATTTGACGGAAATGAGCTGCTTTTATCACAAAATGGTGCTTTTTTAAGACAATTTGGACAGCCCAGTCATTTTGATGAACTTCTTAAGACCCCTGTCGGTCTTTCTCCCAAAGTCCTCCTGTCTTTAGAACATATAACAGAATATCTATGCCACTTGGAAACAAACTTATAATCAAACCAGATTTGAATAGAATAGCGTCTGGCAGCCAGACTGCCTATTAAACAGTGAGTTCTTGAATGAAGAGCAGGTTGCAGATAAGGAGACAGTTTCACTCATTATCTTTCCAGTGAGGAGATGAATATCCTCAGCATATTTGTCTTTTCAATAGGAAGGCCTTTTCTAATCTCCACCATAATAAGCTTCTCTCCAACTGTCTCACAACACACATATGCACACAGACACCGACTCATACAAACACTGACACTCAGATTGTTAAATTTCATTCCGAGTCATCTGGGAGTATGATTAATCGGACCAGACTAATTAAAAGCGTAGTGGGTTCCTCTGGCCCTGCTAAGAGCAGGTGAATAGCACTGTGATTGTGTTTGCTTTGGTCAGGGGAACAAGAGGGCCCTGCAGGCTAATCACTGTTGAGGAGCTCAATCACACATCCCACTGTGTCATCAACAAAAGCCACTCAATGAATTCAGAGATTAAACTACACTTGTTGGCCTTTTTTTTTATTGTGTCTATGTTGAAAGTTCACTTGAGGTCCTGGGAGAAAGTGGATCCCACAAAAATGTGGAATTCCACTACAGGCACAGTGTTGTTCAGTATGATGATGAGGGACTGTTTTAATTGACTCATCCCAAAGTCCACTGTCCTCTCCATAGTTTTTGGAGCATTCAGATTAAGGTTGTTCTGACCACACCAGAAGCGCCAGGTGTTCAACCTCCCATCTCTATGCAGACTCACTACCATCTCAGATGAAGCCGATAATCATTGGGGCAACTGCTAATGTCAGGATTTAACAGATGGGTCTTCTCAGTTGAAACCGGGATAGAAAGAGAAGAGTAGTGGGAGGTGCACACATCCCTGGGGTTTGCCAGCACTGCTGGCTCAGGATGTGACTGTACCCAGCCTCATCTGCAGCCTCCTGCCTGTCAAAAAGCTTCTGAACTACTGACAGGTGGAAGCTGGAACAGTGAGCTGGGCGAGTTTGGTGGTGATGTCTAGGGTGATGGAGTTGAGCAAAGAGTTGAAGTCCACAAACAGGATCTTTGGGGTCTGGCAGGAGTCCTGTGATGTCCATCAGGTGGGTCTACATCAATCTCTCGAATGAATGTGATGAAGGGTTTCTTGAAAACCAGGGTTGAGAGTGGAGTCTTAAAAGCAGGACTAGACTTCACACAGCTCCAATGAGCTGAACGAAGTTAGGGCCAGCTGGTCAGTCCAGACTTTTAAGCTGGAGGTCGACACATCGTCTCGGCCTTCTGCTTTCCTTGTCTTCTGTCTGTGAAATAGCTGACACGTCCTCCTCACAGATCGTGAGTGCAGGCGGGCAGAGATATACAAAGTACTTTGCACTTCAGTGCCACTTGCTTCTTGTCTTGGACTGAGTGAAAACAGGCAGTTTGACTCTGTGTGGATAGTTTGTGAGCCCCAATATAATGATTATTTTAAAAAAACATCACTAATGACCAAACACAAACTTGTGACACTGACACCAGCCTCAGATGTACTTTGTGTGACATGCTTATGAACAATAGCTATCATGCAAAGAAAAGGTCTTAATGCCATCTTTCAGATAATGCTGATATGTGTGTACATGTATTTAACTCCAGGCAATGTTCTTTTTATATAAAGATGCTCCCATCTGTCACTGGGCGAGAGGTAAGGTACACCATCGACAGGTCATCTGGTTATCACAGGGTTGACTCATAGAGATGGACAACCATTAATGCTTTCTTTCAAACTTATGGGCAAGTTATACTAGTCATCAGTTAACCTACCCTGCATGTCTTTGGACTGTGGAAGGAAGCCAGAGGACCTGGAGAGAATGGAAACTCCACACAGAAAGGCCCAAGTTGACCACTGAGTTGGAACCTAGAACCCTCTTACCACAGTAATAACCACTTATTGAAATGCAAAATATTATGCTAAAACCAATAAAGTCCTTGGAATGAATTAAATCTGAACCCTGGATAAACCCTGTTAAAGAGGATCATGTGATATAAATGAATGCTCCAGAAGACCTACTACGTTGACCTTGTCATGAGATTATTTTCTCAACTACCAAAAACAAATTGTATATGGCATGTAAAGGACAGCTATCCTGGCTCTCTGAGCAACTGATGCTTTAGAAAACTGCAACCCCAGTTTATGGCATTAAGGTGATTATATTCCATCCTGGCATTTTATAAATGCACTGCAAGTTTCCCATTCAGAAAATTCCATTAATAACAAAACTATTATCTTTTTGGCTTACTGTCTGGGTTAGGTGGGTAAAGCTGTTCAAGTATTTGCTTGAACCTGTTCTACATTACAGCATGAGGATATATGACCTTGATTTAATTTATAGCCACAAGACTACATTTCACTGCAAACTTCTCAGCTGTGAAAATAATGCTGTCAGATGCATGGCCTTTGGGTAAATAGCAGGTCTGTTCCATTTCTAATGTAGAAGAAGAACTCCTATGTATAGAAAGGCAGAATGTAGAGGGCTGCTGAGAGGTATGGCACGTCTTTGTCAGGCTCCACGATCAAATGCTTAATGAGGACTTTTTGTTCTCCTGCTGCACTATTTTATGTCTTTACGTGTTAGATTCTAATTAGATTTTAACTGAGATTTTGTATTTAATTTCATTCTTATTTTTAGATACATATTTGTATTGGCACTAAAGGAAAAGCCTTTACTGTAATTGTGCACGTGACAATAAACTTGACTTTGAAATTAGGGTCCTTTTTCCATATTAAAAAAAAACATAAGAAATTTGACATAAGGGGGACCAAGAAAAACAATGATAGTAAAAGTTAAAGCCACGATAAGAAATTATATACATTTGATGAAATTAAAGAAACCTTTTGACATTTTGGATCTTATTCTTACGAATGTGTTCTCTCTGACTAGGTCTAATGATAAACTTGCGCATGCCACCAATGCTGATTGAGAATGCTGATTGAGTGTAGTAGATGAACATTTCTGTTCAAGTGTTTGATTTTAAAGAGACAAAGGCAAAGACATCCACCCCTGTATACATCAGTGGAGCTGAGGTGGAGCAGGTGAACAGCTAGAGGTTCCTAGGAACTACTATCACTGAGAACCTATCTTTGTCATCACCATCCAGGTAAAAAAAAACACAGAAAAGGCTCTAGTTCCTATAGAAACTTAGGAAGGCTAAATTCCAGAGCAAGATCCTGTTTAACTTCTGCAGAGGAGCAATAGAGAGCATACTCACTGGAAACATCACAAACTGGCCTGGTTCGTGCACGGCCCAGGACAGGAAGGCTCTACAGCGGGTGATTAAAACTGCCCAGAACATCACTGGTTCCCATTTACAGAGCATCAGTGAAGTGAGGTGTCTGCACAGAGCCCAAAGGATACTGAAAGACAGCAGCCACCCCAGCCAGTCTGTTCACCCTGCTGCCATCTGGAATAAGATACAGAAGTAGGGCTGGGGCAACGTTGCATCGATTCAAACAGAGTGCGTCAGCACTGAGCATGTCGTTTTTTGTTTCGGCGATCATGTGTGCGTGCGCACTGCTTGCCCGAGCAGTGCTTGTCAGGCATGTCTGAGCTGCGTGTCAGCTGCAGCACATCTACAGAAAAGGTGCCCTGCCGTTTTTTTTTTACGTGTGACGCTCACGTTTGCTGACTCTATACCACTTTATACTGCAGTTTAAGACTCTCTCTGTCACAGAGATGAGGAAATACGAAGATGTTTGTTTTACCTCAACTGCCTTGCTTCCCTTTCAAAACAAAAGCCCTCTGACTGTGCATCTGGACAGAATGCCATCAGTTGCTGATACAATGCATTTTATTTTGAAACATTTACAGGACGGGGTTGTCAGTTGTGCAGGAGCTTGTATAACTTCATAAATGAGTGGAATATGTGCTTCTAAATATAAAAAATACAGCACTCATATCGCCAGGCAGCGATATGCCTCAAGGCCCAGTTAAGGCTGAACTATTTTGATGCAGGAAGAATGTACTAGTTATAATTATTTCTGTTCGAGAAAAGTTTTAGTGTTATTCAAATTGCACTAATTTTACTGTAATATGTTTGACTGCTAGATTTGAGGTTTGTTACTTTAACAAAGAGTAACTGTTTTGTTACTCCTCCTGAAAGTGACTTGTACTTTACATTGTTTTATTTATTTTGCTTAATGATTGCTAAATGTAGATTGCACTACCTTCCTTTTACTTGAGTGGAACAAGCTCTTGCATTAATTAATTTCATTAATTCTATTTTGGAGAGATTTTATATCAGACTGTAAAAAAAAGATTATCAGTTAAGACTGGGCTATTTTTTGTTGGGGAATAATGCCCTGTAGTGTATGACAAGTTTTAAAATGTTATTTTTGGTAAATATTAATCGAGTAATAAAAAAATCAAGTAATAAAAAAAATAATAGTTAGATCAATTAAAAAAAAAAAGATAGATTAATCGATAAAAAAATAATCATTAGGAGCAGCTCTATACAGAAGTATCTGCTGCAGAGCCACCAGACTACAGAGCAGTTTCTTTCCCCAGGCTGTGAGCCTCCTCAACTCCTCCTTTACTCCAAAAGATGCAGCAGGATTTAAGGACAAATTTTAATTTTATTTTTTAAACTATATATGTATGTTTAAAAAATGACTAGTAAATCTACCTTGTACCCTGAGAAAAAAAAAACAGAAACTTTGCAGCTCTTGATCAGCAGTGTCTTCCTGAAGACATTGATTCACCTCCCCAAAATCAACTAGGAGAAAAGTCAGCAGCCGCTCATCGGACCAAAAAACAGTCACACCCAAACAACAACAACAACATCCCTGAAAGGCAAGCAAGACGCAGAGGCATTTTCAACAGTAACAGGCTGGGGGATGGGAAGGACGAATACAAAATGAGAGGGAACCCAGCCAGAATTTTTTGGTTCTCAAAACACTCTGACAACGTTTAAATGTAACCACTGAATGTTTCAGTAATGTTTCAGTGGCAAGTTTTCTTAATGTTCCAAGAACATTCTTCTTAAACTTCAGGCACAATTTTCTACAAAAATCAATAAATGTTTTTTTGTTGTTGTTGTTGTTGTTGTTGTTGTTGTTGTTGTTTATATGGTTAATATATCACATTACATTACATTTCATCTTATAAAAATGGTCTGTAATCTCAGTCCTCAATCATGTTCACTAAATGTTGCTTTGAAAATGTTCTCCCTGTGTTCTCATGTAAGATTGTGGGAGCATTTTACAAAATTGCATTCTATGATCTGTCACTTCTCAACAAAACCAAAACATCCTCAGAATGTTGCAGTTCAAACGCTATGTCTTCATTTAACCTTACAAGAACTTTATTTGAAATAAAAAAAAAAAAACATCCTTAAAATGCTCTAAATAAGTAGTAAATAAATAATATTTCCAGATATAGATATGTTTGTTTCCAGATGTTGGGTTGGGTGTAGTGTGATGTTGTCGTGTGATGTGTTAAAGTTGGGGCATGTGGTCATGGACATGGCTTTGGTTTTGTGGTGAATTCTGTTTAGAATTTAAATGAGTTAAAAAAAGAAATCAAAGTTTCATTAATGGCCACAGTAAGGGGGAAAAAAATCAGTATATTGTTATACATGGACTGTGTTTTGGAGCATGAAATCCAATCCCCCAAAACTACTGGAAATGTCAACAATGGATGATCGTGCTAAGCCTTAAAGTGAGCCTCGTGTCAATCGTGATTACCAACACACGCTATGACAATGAGCCTAATAGACAATGGGGAGGAACAGAAGATCAGACATGACAACATGAAGTCATTAAAAAAAGGGAAAGACGACAGCAGGTCTACATAATCTTATAGAACGGTCGCACTCCTCCTCAGGGATGGACCCCTCGCTTCAACTCTTCCTCCTTTCATCTGTCTCTCTGAGCCGCGTGAGGATCCCAGAATACACATGGTGGGTGCTAAAATAGGCTTTGGGCTGGGTGATAAATTAGCCAGGGCGTATTTGGGGAGCAGGGGAGCGAAAGAGAGAGAGAAAGATTAGAGAGACAGAGACAGAGAGAGCGATGGTGAGAGAGAGAGTGAGAGACAGAAAATAGCTCCTAATGTTTAATCACAGCTAGATCTAATACAGAGCATGGCCCACAGACAAACCCAGTGACCCTTTCTTACATTTGTTCATCCATCATAACTCAGCTCTCACTGTGTTTATGTGTGTCCATATGATTGGATTATCAACACGTGAGAAAAGACTCCTCAGGGTGAGAGACAGAGCTGTTGTTAACAGATTGGGAACAATCAGGACACAAGGACACACACACACATAAACAAACACACATACACAGAATCTCAGGTTCTTCAGGTGAGGTTAATTTGCAGATGCTGCTTTTCTCATTTTAATGTCATCATATTGATGGATTCTGAACTGTTTGTCAGACAAAACAAGCAATATGAAGATGTCACCTTCGACTAGGGCAACTTCCCATGGGCATTTTCACTATTATTTGGCATTTTGATTGTTACAACCCTAGCTCAGGAAAGCAACATAGAGGAGTTAGAGGCATCAGATTAGTCACAATAATTTTAATTTTACAAGTTAACTAGGTCTAAAATCAAAGGGAATGGTGGCTGAAGCCATTGTGTCTCTGATCCTGGCTGCTGGTTGAGGGGGGGGGGGGGGGGGCTTAGCTCAGCTCTTGTAGACAACCCTCAGGTGCAGGTGATCAGAGGCTGATGACTGTATGGAGGTCAGGCAGTGCCACACAGAAACACACTTGGAGGTATGGAGGTCAGAGAATGCCTCAAAGAAAACAAAACTGGTAGTTCTGTACATAACATTGATATAGTGCAGACTGTACTTTACTATACTAGTCTATACTACTCCATATCATTCTATACTATCCCATTCCATAATATACTATATAAATAATCCTATACTATTCCATAATATAATATACAATTCTTTACTGTTATACCATATTATACTACATACATCTATCCCGTACCATACCAATATTATACCATATGTATTATTCCATACAATGATATTCTATACAATTCCATACTCCACTATCCCATTCTATACTATTCCATACAGTTCTAAACTATTCCCTTCCATACTTAACCATTCTGTACTCCTCCATACCATATCATAAGATACCATATAATTCTACACTGTTCCATATAATACTATACTATGCAAATCTATACTATTCTGTACCATACCATATCATACCAATCTGGACTATTCCATTCTATTCAGTGCTATACTAATCCATACTATTCTATTCATAATATGCAATTCTTTACTACTCCATACCATATCACATTACATGTCTATAGTATTCCGTACCATACCATATTATACCATATCTATCATAGTATCTGTACTATTCCATACAATTCTATTCTATACAATTCCATACCACACTATACCATTGTATACTATTCCATATAATTCTACACTGTTCCATATGATACTCTGCTATACAATTCTATACTATTCCAAACCATACTATATTATACTAATATGTACTATTCCTTACCATTCAATTCTATTCTATTCTATGCTATTTCATTCCATAAAATAATATACAATTCTTTCCTATTCCATTGCATATTATACAACGTACCTCTATAGTATTCTGTACCATACTATATTATACCAATGTTTACTATTCCATTTCTATATAATTACATAACACTTGATACCATACTATAACATACAATTCTACACTGTTCCATACTATACTATACAATTCTAGCGGGCCGATGTTGACCCCAATCCCTCCATCTTTTAATGTAATGTTTTCTGCAAAATTTCCCTCTTTTACGGACTTGCTATGTACAGTGCTACTGGTTTTTTACTAAACTGATCAAAATCAATGTGTAACATGATTGATTTAGACAGATACACCGTGTAAGCATGAAACCCACCACAAAAAAAATATGTTTTGGCATGAGGATCCTTAGTAAGACTGTTTGAAGATATAGCTGCAGGAAGAAATTATTTTCATTAATGATTCATCTACTGTGATTACGAATTGGATACATTGTTTGGCCTATGAAATATCAATACTGAATACTGACCACAGAGAGCCTTGTATAACTTCTCATGATAAAATTAACCAGATAAAGGAGCAAATCTGTTTATTGATAAGCTGAAAAAATGATTTATTTTCTTATTGCTTCGAAAATAACTTGTTGCTGATCATTTTTTAATTAACTGATGAACATTTTATTGCGAAAATCTTACATGACCCTCATTTAATTGCTCGTTGTTTCAGCTGATACTGAATTTTAGTGGTGCATATTTTCAGACACTAATTAATCAAAGAACCAGAAACTATCTGACACACACTAGATGCTGTGGGCAGTTGGTGATCCAGTCTTGACTGAGGTATATAAATTATTATAATGTCATAAGTGTAAAAACAAAAAAAAGATAAAAACATCATCGTATAGTATGTCATTCAAAAAAATCACAAAAATGTCATAGTTTAGTTAGTCATGAAAAATGATAAAAACATTATAATATAGTATGTGGTCAGGAAACTGATAAAAATGTCATAGTATAGTTTTGAAAAAAAAGAAAAATGTCATAAAAAATGTCAATAAAAATAGATTACATAAGTGTGTTCTAATGAGTCTGTCTGAAAGCACACTGAGAATTGGCTGTGGCTTGATGAGCCAAGTGGCCACTTAATAACCAGAATTTTTTTATGTTTTCTACGTGCATGCCTGCGCACTCACATTAACTCGCTCTCTCTATCTCATGCAACATTAATGTACAAACACATTTCTAAACTTAGTGTGACATCATTCTCACTGCGGTTATGAAATAATTACCTTATTCTGTGATTTGAAATGCACGAGGCACCACATCACAGCGTCCCTATGCTCCCTGCAGACTAGTAGAGCAGCATCGCCACATGATCCCACACTTGCTCTCCAGCATGTAATCCACAGTCTTCCCCCCACAGTTCAAAGTGCCATGCAGTCTGTTACATACAAGATCCACTCTGCAGTGGATTCATTATTCATCATTCATTATTCATTCAATTAAACAGAGTCAGTGTCAGGGACTTCCACAGAATCAACAAGAACCTCATAATAATCTCATTAGAAGCCTGTGAGAACATGTGTTTGTATATGTGTGTGGAAAGTGCTCATATTTTTGGCTCAATTTACCTAAAAATATCTGTGAAAATAGCTCTGTTAGATCTAAAGGACATACGTGACAATGTGTGTACATTATGATGAAAAAGCACAACACATCTTGCTAATTAGCTTGCATCTGGTAATTCTCTGTGTGTAACAGAGGAATGCTAATAATGCTAAAAAGCCGTTTTTGGGTGAGCTAAACTCAATCAGCATCATGTTCAAATTAAGACAGCATAGTGTGGCACAGATAATATTTATTCTCTATTTATACAAATGAATTAAAAGTGTGTAAAACATGCCATACAGGATAAACTTTTTAAAGCACTGTTGACTGACATTTCGGGGTGATTTCAACTTTTTGTTCAGATAAAAGTGCAGTGAGTAACTAGCAGAACTTCCATGGATTACCAGAGTGAGTCAGTGAAATAATGACAGTTAACCTCAAAGTTTATAATAAACAGTTTGATAAAATTAAAAAAAAAAACATTCATTAGGTTGAATGAAAAAAAGGATAATTTTGGAACATTGGTTGTTAAGTCTGGGCCAGAGAAAGAGTTAATTTGGAGCCCTGCCATGGTGGCAATTTCTTGTTTCAATGACAGTAATCAAGAACAATCTACATCTGTCAGAGTGTTCTAAGTGAATGTGTGTGAGTGTTCAGGGGCCTCCTGCAGAGATTATGTCTGCTATTCAATGACAAAAGCATGAACCTGTCACCCACACCTTCATACAATGGCAGCAGAATGTAAGCTTTGAGTGACTCACACCTGCAGTTCATTGGTCAGCTGACGTTACAATGCCAGAACAGGAAAAAAGGGAAAGCGCTGACACCTCAGTCAACCCACAGAGACACCTCACAGCCTCTCTGGGCCAACAGACCCCCATCTGACAAGGTGAGATCTGAGGAACACAACCACATTGATGCAATGGTTGATGTTACTGCAACTACTGGTGCTGTACAGCAGTAACTTTGAATAGTAGGGCTGCCTGATTCTAGTCAAAACCAGAAAACTGTGCAAGTAATGTGAGTATCACCAGCTATAAAGGCCACTCTATGCAGGTTTGCATTAACCCTCAAATTGTGCAAATTGAAACTGCGAATATGAAATACACCTAATGGAAACATGTCAGTTTCGAAAAAAATAACAATCTCTCACAAAAGAAGTTTTTTGCACTCGCATGAGGTGGTATTTCAGGCGAATCGAAAAAGCCATATTTCGCAAAACTGGAAACACTTTGGTCATATGATGTACAACAAAGAGTCACATGACATTCTAAGGCATGATGCAGCAGGTGCTACAGGAGGTCTTATCGCTCCACATAACTCTTCAAAAGTTAAGCAGATCATCCAGGAGTTTTGAATTCACAATTCCTCCGAGAAATCGTGGATTTTTTGCACTTAACAGTATGAATGTAACAATTCACTTTCCACGGTGTATTTCGGACTTATTTAAGGAGCTAAGCTGGAAAATACAAGATTAAACAAAAATACACAATATTGCCAAAATTTTTGCCATATGCATGAACACAGCCAAAATGATTTAAAAAAAATGAAGAATGAAAAATGCACCAAACTGTCGCTAGGGGTTAATAGGTATGATATAAAGTAAACCCTGACTAGGAAGAATATGCAGTTAATACTGACCCTCTCTCAATGCACTCTGCTGGCCACCGCCATGGCACTTCTCACATTAAACCCGATGTTGGAGCATTACCACGAATGTTCCACGGTGTCCAACATATTCAGATCATATGAATACTTACAACCGATATATCAGATGAACCTGTATACCATCCAGCACTACGCTTAAACTTACCATCCAGACTGAATAGTGGAACTCCAGACTTGTATGACTATAGCTGCATATATTTGCATGTGGTCCTTGCATTGAATGTGGTTACAGTATTGACACAACTGGACTAAAAAACAGAGATTTATGATCCCTATTCATCATTCAGTCTGAGAAGAGGACAATATGACACCCGGCAAACCAGCCCAGAGAGAAGACGGGGCCCCATCAGGTGCTCAGCTTGTTACAGTAACACAAAGCCATCTATCAAAACCTGGACTTGCTGTCACAAAGCCTGCAAAAAGCAGCTCCTGTAATGAAGTGCTACATGACCATCAGATCAAGAAGAATGTATTACAGAGAACAGGCAGGGTGAGAAAACAGAGAGGAGAAGCATGAAGCAGCAGTAATAAAAAACAAATGAGAGAAAGAGAGAGAGAAAAATCTATATATTGTAGTCCCTGATGAACACCAGCTTGCCATTTGCACCTCTTGTTCCGACCGTTTAATTCATCACACACTTATACACACACGCTTCTTTTGTGTGTGTCATGTAGCCACTGCGCACTCTTCATTTTACAGCTGTTCAGTGCACAGTGGTATCTGTAAATTGAGGAGCATTAACACTGAGAAGGCCGTGTGTTTGTGTGAGTGGATAACCTTGACGTGCATCTATTATATTGTGCAGATGAAGGTCAGTTCATCAATGCTTAGCACAGTCACTTACAGCAAAGTGGAGAGGTTAATCTGCATACCTGATGCACCCCTGTTCATGCATTCACATATACACTTCACACAGATGCATTATTCTTCTCATTAAACACCACTGGCTTGATCTGATCTGACTCAAGTTTTTATAAAGTCGGTTGGAAAAATGTTAAAGCTGCATTGGTTAATATTTTGACAAAAAATCATTTGATGCTGGGTAATGTGAAAGGTGTTGTTCATTGAGAGAAAAATCAACAGAGAATTTGCTCCAAATCTGAGGTTCCCCTTAAGATCTACTGAGCATTTTAGAATCTTTTTTTTGTGTTTTGCTCTTTTTTGACAACACTGTCCACAACCTAACTTCTGTAGTTTTCAGGGAAAAAAACATTTGATAAACCCACTGTATAGTACCTAAATTAGGGGTCAACCAATATTGGTCTTTTAGGGTGGATACAACAGCCAATATTTGGAACTGATATGCATTTACAATACAAATGAAAACATTTGTCAAATTTTAGAATTTGGAATTTAACACCTCCAACACAAAACTTTGTTTAATGCATTTAGCAAATGTTTCATCAAAACTGAAACTTTCAACATCATATACAGTAAGTTCCCTGCAACTTTTTTTTATGAAGTTCAGTGAAAATTAAATTAAAAATTAATTAATTAAAATAGCTCTCTGAGGTTTTACGAAGCAAAGGTTCCTCCTGTGCCGGTACTTTTTTTGCATGTATTGCAGACTGCCTTCCCTGCTGTTAGTTGAGTTTGATACGCACACTTTTTCATTAATTAATTTTATCGGCGATCATTAAAATAAAATGCTGATACAGATAACCAGCAAAATGCCAAATATCGGCCCCAATGATCAGCCAGGCCGATAATCTGTCAACCCTAACCTAAATAGCACCAAACAGCAGACAGACAAAGTTAGCAATTAGCTAGTGACCATAGTTGAACATTAGTAGCCAAAGAGATAGATATTTTGTTGGAGGAGGAGCCCAAAACAGAGCTAACAGGAGAGTGACCTTCCTGACATTTCACCAGGGTGTAAAGTATATGACAATTTTTGTGTAAAAACAAGGTGTCTGTTTTGTTAGTTTGGTCTGCTGCCCCCAAATGGCCAAAAAATCTATGCAGATTTAACATTAGCTACAAAAAAATGATTGTTATGTCCTATTATTATGAGCCTGGCAATCAAACCTCTAAACTTTATAAGGAAAAATAGTGTATGTATGTATGTATGTATGTATGTATGTATGTATAAAAATTAGCAGAAACAATCTGGTAGGCTATAGTAAATAGCAGTACTTAATGTCTAGTCAGATTTGAAATCAGGTTTCATTCTTCTTCAGTAGTATGCTGGATAATATTTTTGTGTAGGCAAACCCAGAGACAAACATCGCCCTGGTTCCCTCAACAAAATTCCTATGAGATTTTTCCATTGGATATTGGATTGCGCCAAAAAATAAGCTCTGTGGCAAACAAAAGCTTTTGATACTTACACATTTTGTTTAGCAAGATCATTTTCACAAGATAACATCACTGTTTGGATTTTTGAGGCCAAAATGCAACTGCCAAAAGTAAAAAGCTACCCTTAAGCTATAAATGAACTACACTATGGTTGTACGACTTATCGTTGCCACCAAAACAAGCCAGTGAGGCTGTGTTTAGCTGTGTGGCAAACAAAAGTTTTTGATACTTAGACATTTGTTCAGCAAGATAAATTTCACAAATGAACAATACTTTCATGATTTTCGGAGTGTAAATGGAATTGCCAGAAGTTAATAGTACGTATAATAGTAACTTAATATTTTGAGTGGGGTATTTACTGATGTAGTTTATGCTGTAGAACAAAACTTGAAAGTCTCTTTTTTAGGCATCTAACCAAAAACCTTTAAAAAAAAAAAAAACAATCGAAATCAAGACAGGGGAACTTGGAAGGCTGAAATGCTAACTCATTTCCAGGTTTAAGGACTCATTCCTGCAAAACTCTTAAATACTTCAGATTGAATCTGATTTTTTTGCCAATTTTAGACTAATATGGGAACATCTGGCTTGTTTTGTTCAATGACTAGACAAGTCTACAGCCACGCTAGTAGCCCTGTGAGGCTACACTTTGCACAGTGGTGATTTGAGGTTAAGCATGCTAACATGCTCAGAATAACAATATCACCATGGTCCTATTGGTACAAGGGATAGCACAAAAACATTTTTTTCACTAAGCTGCATTAAGTTTGCTTGGGCAAACGCAGTAGGTAATTGTATTTGACTGGGAAACAATGACGCAGTTATGGGACGGTGAGGAAAAGCAGCAAATAAATAAGTCAACAAACAGGGGAACTGTGCTTGAGCAAATTCTGCAAACAGGCTTTTGAAGACTGATGATACAGAAGAGAGAGTGAGCAAGGGTAAAAAAAAAAAAGGGGGGGAGAAAAGCAAACTGGAGGTGCTTCATAGCTGGGGTGCTACAAAGGGCACAAGGGTTACAGCTACAGGGAGGTATACCTAAATGATAGCTGAGTGCCACCAAAATGGAGGTAGAGAGGGACAAGATGAGAGCAGAGCGACCGCTAGATGGAGGGGATGATTGAGACAGAGTGGGACAGAGGAGGGAGAAATGGATAGAAAAAAGGAGAGAGGGGTTGTTTGTGTCTGTGTCAGAGCGGGGGAGTGTTGCTCTCTATTCATGCGGGCTGACCCAGATGCAGCTGAATTAGACACAGTCCTGAGTCTGGAGGTGTGTGTGCATCAGGGCGTGTATGTTTGTGACAGTGTAGTGTAGGTGAGAGCTAAAGAGGAGGAAGAGAAAGAGTGACCGTGTCCAAAGCAGAGGTCTCTCTGGTTTTGGGGATCACAAACCCAAAAAGGTGCTACATATCAAGACTTTTACAAATTAATTAGCACACTGGTTTTAAGACTTTAATCAATACTTTTTGGTTCAAAGGCCTCCATAGCACAGCGTATCCAAAAATGCCAAAAATGGTGCTAAAAGCACAGTCAATTTTATGGTCTTCATTTCTAATCCTTTGCAAACACTTTTTTTAATTTAAACCATAATGTCGCTGATTTTAGACTGTGCATACAGAGCAACATTAGCAATCATTAAGAATCATGTTAACTATTTAGTTATTGACTATTTATACATTTTAGTCTGTATTATTGGCATGTTGCTTTATTTTTAACATTTTTATCTGTTTTTATACTTTGTGCTGTTATCCTTTTATTTATCTTTTATCTACTATTTACACTATTTATAGTATTCTATTTATTCATTTACTTGTTACAATATGGGGGGGTCTGGTTTTATTGTATAGAGCAGAGTCCTCATGAAATTAGTTTTGTAGGCGAATACTTAAGAAGTTCTTTAAGCTTTTCCATTAATTTTTTGATCTTCTGTTCTTGTTGCCAGTGGGCTGATTCTGACATTTCCCACTAATGGAAAAGCGCAGTGTATTCTGGCCATAGATGGAGCAGCAGAACGCCAGACACAGCAAATGTGACACCCAACCATTGATTAAGATGGTTCTAAAAGTTTGCACTCTCTCCCCTCTGCAGCAGCTGCTCCTCTTTTGCATTGTTCTAATCTGATTGGTTGTAATCACATCAACGGATCAATTATCCACCATGCAACTCAAACTCCACAAACTGCTGTTGAGGAAAAAAAAAAGATCTCATGAAGTGTTCCACCTTCATCGAATTCATAGACTGGTAGAAAGCTTTAAAACACAAAATGATATGAAGGACACACTCACAAGACGAAATAAAAACACAAAGCTTTACTGTTTGAGAAGTTAGGCTTCTTTTTGCTAAAGACTGGGTTTGTAGAAAATACTTTTATTTTTCAAAATAAGTTATTAAATTATTGAAATAAAATATTTTGAAATATCAATACTAAAACTCAGTTACACAAACACACACACATATAAACTCATTCCCATTGAAACAGTGCTCACATGGGTCCCCTGAAATATGAAAGCCACAGTGGCTTGGAAAATAGCACTATGGGGCAGTGAATCTGATGACTTTACTCTATATCAGGCCCTAAATAAGACAAGAATTAGCTAGGTAACGCACCCTGCGGTCCCTATGCCAGCGACAGTACTTCCTCTACCCTGTGTCATGGCAGCAACAGAAAGTTTACTGATCAATTCATGCAGCTTTAATGACTCCACAAGCACAACCCAGCTAAGGATTGTCTATGGAAACACTCAGAAACAGGGAAATGCAACTTTAAACTTCTCTAAATTGCAATGACTGGTCAAAAATATACACATTTTAAAAGTTGCTGATTTCACTATGAACAAAGGCAGGAGAACTTATCAACCTACTTATCATTTCCTGTTAACGCAAATATTCACTCATGGGACCTTGCAGCCATGAGCTGTACCTATCATATGCATTTCATATACAGTCAAGATCCTTTTTGCTCTTATCAAAGGCCTCGGATATATTTGGATAAAAATGTTTGGATTCAGTCACTGATCAGCCATCTCATCTTGTACACAATGGAACAAAATGTTCCTTGTGTGTACCTCCTCAGTTTTGTCTCTATTCTTTTTAACTAGCTAATTAATGAAGCTGTCAATCACACCTTCAAAGGCACCGCCCAGGGAGGAGCAGCAGCCCATTAGTGGGAAATGTCAGAATCTGCCCACTGGCAACAAGAACAGAAGATCAAAAAATTAATGGAAAAGGTTAAAGAACCTCTTAAGTATTCGCCTACAAAACTAATTTGTTGAAGATATTGAGTATCCAGTGATATAGCAATAATTTATTTTCATTTGATGGTGCTTTTATTTTGTTTCTTTCCCTATGAAATACTCTCATATACTCATGTTCTTCATTCTGTGGTCACTGTAAAAATACTTCAGACCCTGACAGAGTTTTGTATGGAGGATATTTTTGATCATAATTCAAATTAAAATGCCAAATGCAAAGTGCAAATGCAATAAGTATTTTTGTTTTTGTTTAAGCTTTTCCATTTCCCATTTTAAGCTTCATATTTAATGTTTCTCTTTTGTTTCCAGGCCATTTTCAGTTTCATCTTTACAATTTCAGATTTCAGTTTGAGCATTTCCACTGAAGCTTTTGCATCTTAAATTTCACTTTTGTATTGTCACTTTACATTTTCAAATTATCATTTCACATTTTAAATTTGCTTTTTCAATTCCCTTAATTCTTTTTTAAGTTTAATTATAGTCTTATTATCCCTAATAGTGATAATAATCTTTTTAATTGTATAAGCCTTCATTTTCTATTTGGACTTTTAATTTGAATTCTGACTAAAAATAGTTTTGCAGGGACTACGCAGAATTTGAACAGGGCTTATATGATATATTTTGTCACACTTCATGAAGAATTGCTAATATATTTCTATGGGATTAAATATCTTCTAATGTAGAATTCATTTCACCACCAAGGAGGTTATGTTTTGGTTTGTTTGGGGTTTTTTTGTCAGTGGGATTACAGAAAAAACACTTTCTCAATTTTCTGAAAATTTGGGGGAAGGGCACTCTGAATTGCCCAGTTGTTGAAATGTGCTATGCAAATATAAAGCTGTCTTGCTATGCCTAGCTTGCAGTGTTGGTGTATTATTGAGACAATGCTACCCAGCATGGAGCATTTGGCAGCTCTGTTCATGGTGATACAAATTGAGAGCCTTTCCAAAAAAGAGACCTGCAAGTGAATGTTCCTCTACAATTGCAGATATGTGGGATAAAGCCCTGGTATTTTTAAACAAACAGTGTTTCTGAAAGAATGTGTTTTGGTTATCATTTTATAAAAATTCTATTTTTCCATTTTTTTTTCTCTAGCTTGCTTTTTTTTTGGACTTTTCCCTGGAAGCATTTACTCAAGAGACATCCTGAAGATGTTTTTTTTTTTTTCCCTCTATTTCAGGCAAGTTATGCTGATGCAACTCATGAAAAGCTTTGCTCAAAACACTAAATGCCTCAAAGGTGAATCCATTATTAGTTTGTAAGAAAAGGCCTTTGTGCAGTTAATATTTCGAGAGAGAGAAAGTCTGACATTGACAGTGATCAGATAACTTGATCTCTCTCCATCCCGCCACCTCTGCCGCCCCTCGCTCCCTGACTCATTACTACCTTTACTCCCATCCTCACTTCATCCACCTCAACACGGACAAGCTCCCCGCCTCATCTTTCCTCTTCTTCCGCCTGCCTCCCCTTCTCATCCTCTCCATCTCACTTTTACCCCACTTCCCTCCGTCCGGTCTACTCCATCAGCATCCCCCTCCTCTGCCTCTTTCCATCACTGCCACCGCTGTCCTTGCTTGCTCCCACTTTTCCTCTTCACATCACCCCCCTCCTTCCACCTCCTTTTCCTCCACTCTTGTCTCTTTTCCTTTTTGTCTAATTTGGCTCGCTGAGTCCCGAGGCTTTGTCAGCGCAAAGTGCTCCGTCTGTGCTTCTCCCCTCCCGTCCTCTGCTAGCGTGCGAAGAGTAGGGGACCCACCTACAAGAGCTTTTATATTATGTAATGAGATCATCTGCAGACTAATACTGTATAGCAGATATACCAAGCAGCCATTAGTCTTCTCTATAGCATGACCATTTGTCTGGCTGGTGCGCACATCTTTTAGGCTAGTCACAGATGGAGGATGGAGGGACTTTGGCTCAAGCAGCAAAGCTCAATGGTATTAAAACTACCAGATGACAGTAACAGCAACATGTGTTTGCTCATATGGGTAATCCCCCGTCCTATAGTGCTTTTGTCCTCAGTCTGGCTTTTACCTTGTGTTCTCAGGAGGTGAGATGCGGATGGATGCGCTTAGAGGGATAGCGGTGGGAAAAAAAAGGACAGATGGAGGACAAGGAGATATAACAAGAGGTGTGTGTGTCCACGTGTCAGTCCGCAGGGCGATGCAGGCGAGCAAAGATGAGGGAATACACACACCTTAACACGTGTGTGTGGAAGACCTTGAAAGCTTCAGCCCGGCCCGAGGGCAATTATTACCGACATGAGAAGAGGGCCCTGTCCCCCATGTGGGAATTCGTGTGAATACGCTGTCAGTTAGCACCAAATCACAACACATTTCTCAATAAGGAGAGGTCACCATTGATGGCATCGTAGAGTTTGGTGCTGAAATTATGAATCAGTTATAGAGCTAAGGGGTTAGACCTGGTCAGCTTTTACTCACATGGTTGTTAATGTTTTTTTAATTATCATCATGACAAAAGTCACACATTCTCTGAATCCAATATCAGCAATGTGAGGATTTACTGCTGCTTTTCTTTGTTTTTATGTTACTGTAACTTTAGGTTTTTGACTTGGAAAAACAAGCAATCCCAAAAACAAAGTAAACCTACATTTAAAGCTCATTTGGAATGAGACTGAATGCTTTCAATGACAAGAAAGTGCACATTTACCTTGAAAACGGACGTGTATTTTGAGAAGACACGATGCATGTCATGAGCTTAACTTGACATGCCGTCCCTGAGCATCCAAAACTGACGATGGAGGGGTACCAAGAGTATCAAGGTGTGACGTGTACAGCCGCTAACCCATCACCTGTATTTGCCGAGTGTTGCATACAGAAAGCTAATTAAATTGAATCTGATGAGAAAACCGTGAGTTCAGTTAATTTAGTCTGCAAAATATCATAAAATTGTAAAAAAAAAAAAAAAAAAAAAAAGACCATCATAATTAATTTTTCAGAGTGGCATCTTATAATAAAAATAACAACAAACCCTTAGTTTCAGGAGACATAACTACAGGTCCATTGACAATAGATTAAATAATTGCCAATATCATTAGCCATCATGTTGCAATCATAAATTCTTGCCCCCGGTGCCTCATTTATCTGAGGAAACATAACTCATGCATGATGCTACTATCCAACACTATCGCACAAAAAGAGGCATGTTTCCAACAATGTGAAGAGTTACTAACTGGCAGAACCTTTTTAATCAACCTTCACAATAATGGTTGTTGTTAACTGTGTCATTTGTTTGATTTAAAATTGTGTAAATACACAAAATTCAAAGCTCAAACCCAAATTCAAAAATAGTTGTAATTGTTGTGCAATCAACTCATTGCTTAATTAATAATTATTCCCGTACTGCACTGTTTCTTGTATTTCATAGAAGCTGCCTTGGGTGTGTGTATATGTTTAGTTTTTCATTGGTCATTTTGAGCTGAAATAAAGACAACAGATGCACATTACGAAGCTTGAGTGCTGAGCTGAGAACATACAATCAACTGTATTAAAACATTTAAAATCAGGTGCCAAGACCAGAAAAACGTGCCACTCATGATCATTTTTTGCATTGGAGACATCTGGCATTCTCTGTAGCCCCCCAAAACAGAAGCTTCAGCACAGAAAAGTCAGTGAGTCGGCCAGTTGCTAATAAAAATGAACAATAAGCACTTAATGTTGAAAGGCATACCATATGTTATATCCCTCTGGCCGAGTTCATTTTAGGATAACCAAACTCAAACATCTTGAGATAATCAATAAGGGGAAGAGTTTGGAATGGTGGACGAGGAGATGCTGGTCCCCCGGTGTGTTCTTTACACAGCTGCAGCAGTTGTTTTGTTTACATCCTGATGACATCACATGGCTGTGTGGTTCAGGGTGTCTATGGCTATTAGAAATTCACTGCTTTTCTAATACTTTCAAGGTCATCTAAACAAATTTTCATGATTTTCTCACTTAAGCATTGCAGATAAAAAAAATAACAAGAAACTGGTTAAAATGGATAACTTAAATAATAATAAATGGAAAGATCTTGTGAATCAAATATACGAAATGAAGAAGACTACTATGAGAATTAGAAACCAAATAATACATATATTTAATGATAGATGGGAGAAATGCATTAAATATGTAACACAAAGAATGTCTTTTATTCTATTTTTCTCACTGCTAACTATTACTCTATTTATCAACCTATGACTGTTGAATGATTTGTGAACTGTGAATGATTTATGAGCTCTCCTGAGTGGTTTATTATTATGCATATCCATTCATTTATTTTCTTTGTCTTATATATGTGTTAACCATTTTTGTATATTTGGTTTGTTCATTCAACTTAAAAAATGTTCATAAAAAAACTTAAAAAACATTGCAGATAAATATAAAGGTAAGAAGAATATGGTCTGCAGCAGAGGTAGGTTTTATGCAGGAATAAGACCACTGGAGTGAGGAAAGTTACTCACATTTTGCAAACAGGTAAGTGGAAGTATAAAGTAAAGACAGTTTTAGGTTCAATGTTAAGTAACATAACACAAATTTGTTACATCAGACGTGGGCTTCCATGCAGAAGAGCTCCACTTATTTTGACAAAAACCAATTAAAAAATAGATGAATTAAAATTTTGGCAAGCTTTTGTATTTGAGTGTAATCAGTGAATTTCCAGCTCAGCTCCTACAATAAGTCTAAAATACACTGTGGAAATGAAATTGTTACATTCAGACTGTTAAGTGCAAAAAATGCTCCATTGAAACCCATTCAAACTGACATGTTGATCTCACAACCATCAAAACATAAAAACATGCATTGTATTATTTCTGGGTGTCATTCTGAGCTTTTGCCTGGAATTTGTCAATTTTACTATTTTTCACCTGATATTGTCATTTTTACCATATTTGACATATGGAGAAAATACACGCTATTTCCACTAAGTGTACTGTCACAATCAATGTTGCTGTTAATCACTGACATATCCCAGGCTGTCATCTTCAAAAAAAGAAATAATACGTTGCTTATAGTAAACTGAAAATAATTAATTTTGGGGAGTTCTTTTTTCATCTAAAAACATAGTGGCATCATGTCAAAAATCTGGCATTTAAAGGATATAAATTAGTGAAAATTTGATATTTATGATTAGGACTAATGCTATTTTAAATATTAACTCAATGAAAGTAGAAAATAATAGTAATGTATAATATTTTTTAAAGCTTGATTTTTGAAAAGCGCATTTTGTGTGCAGAGTGATAGAAGTGTGTGTTATATAAAAGCGGGCCCTGAGATTTAATGACTGTTAAGGCCTGATATTTACAAAATTCAAGACATTTTAAGAATTTTTAAAAGACCTATAAACATGCTGTGTTTTGGGCAGGGAGCGGGGAATACTCGATAACATTAACTGGGCTGCTGACTTGACCATTAACAAGACCTACTTGGCAAAACACACCAAAACATTGGCTGAGCTCAGAGGTGCTAATCATACAAAGCTGTTCCAAACTCTGGAGCTTGTGTACACTATTTAAACGTTACAACTGACACCACTGATTACATGAATACTGATGATCCAGTCAATATGAAAATCCCTGCTCACGGCCATAAACTTGCACAGTTAAAATTAGATTTCCAGTAAAAAAGAAAAAAATTCTGCCTTTAAGCTTGTCATTGAGACAATGTCACCTGAATAAACTACCAGGTATCTACACCCAATTCCAACCTCACATCAAGCTCATCAGTTGTCTTATCTATTGCCGAAAACAGTCTAAAAAGTGGATTTTCTCTGTGAAGTAATTCAACAGAGCAGCACAGTCACTGCTATCATTTCCAGGGGATTATTAGTTACAGATGTTGTACTACAGGAAGGCATGTTGTTGTTTCCATCTTTACAGTGATTGTAAATGTGCGTGCCAGTACATGAAAAACTGTATACTAGCAAAAATTCAATCTTGGGATCTATAATGTGTTATATCTTTGACAGCCTGATCAGTGATGAGTTCTTTCAGTAACTATTGGAACTCAGTTGCATTTTTATGTCTTTTTTATTGCTTGTAGACTGTGTTTTTTAGTCTATATTGGTTTTTCAGCACATGGACTAATACTTTAAATACCATATGTTACTGTATTTAATTTCCAATTTCAATTGCATTTCATGTCTTTTTTTATTGCTTGTAGATTGTGTTTTTTATTCTGTATTGGTTTTTCTGCACTAGGACTACTTTTTTAAATACCATATTTTAGCCTACAGCACAATTTCAGCAGACACATTTTTTGTATATATTCCTGTCTAACATTCACCACAGTATAGTCTTTGGGATTATCTTGTTATTTTAGTTATTTAAAATGCAACAAAAAAACACACAGAACTGTTAAGACACATAAATAGCCTACCCATGATAGCAGGACAACACAGCATGTTTCTCTAACCGTCGTTTTGCCTCCAAACTGCCTGTTGTTCCTGCTTACCACAAACTCCACATGAACCTTGTCTTCTTCACAAATTCAACATGTATTCATGTGTGTGTGCTGACAGTAAAAAACACTGAGACGTTCACACAGCCCCTCACCTGCTTTCTGAGCTGCCGACTTGAGCCCCACGACGAGCCCCAGCAGTACCCCCGCGAAGCACATCTGGATGGCGAACAACTCCTTTCGCTTTCTCCGCTTAGCTTTGCTCCTCCGTCGGTTCAGCAGCATCACTCCTCCTCCGGCGGCCGCCGTCTCCGGCATCCCTTCAACCACCACGCGGGCCATGGCGCTCTTCTCTCGGCGAGCGTTCCGGCGGAACCCCCGGTGGTGGTGCAAAGGTACGAGAAACTGAGGCGAACAGGAAGAGACAGAGAGATGTGCTGTGTGGGCACTCAACTTACTCGACGGGAGAAGATATGACTGGCTCGTCGGTGGGCTTGTAAAGTTAGCCGGAGGATGAAAGCTATATCTTCCGGTCTCAAATTTCAAAAATAAAAAAAACCCTGAATTGTAAAATATAATAAATTTTTACACATTTAAATTCTCAAACTTGAAGATACACTAAATATTTTAGAAATGTTACAGCAAAAGCCCGTCTAAAAAAAACATAGTGTGAGCTCATAAAACAGTATCCTACTACTAACGAGGGCTAAAATTATAAAAATTAGGGACAGTTGGTTATTTATGAGAGGGGAGGGAGTGGTGGGGGAGGGGCGACACTTTTAAGCATGGGGGGGGGGGGTCTTGATTTAACTGATTTTTGTTTGATTTGGCTTAGGGAAGGGATGTTCAGTTTTTAAATGGTCATATTTTATTTAATTTGAAATGCCATCAGAGCCCCAAAATCTGCAAGTGGATTTGAAAGGTGTGTACTGTATCTCAAAAATCACATTGTTTATCATAGCCAAAACTATAAAATATGGTTATTTACAGTGGAGGGAGGGTCAAACATTTTTCCCCCATCACTTAGGGAAGCTCAAAAAATATTTGTGGCTTCAAGGAGGGTCATGATATCAAAATAAATAAATATATCAAGTCATACCCCAGCTACTCTGAAAAATAAAGTACAATCCCATACCAACATAAAATACTATTTTATTTTTCGTCATTAATTTGATTTTTACAAAGTAATAGCCTACTTGTATATGAGCCATGTGTGTTTTAAACGCAAATAGCCTACCAAACAGTTGGTGTAGACTATATGCTTTTATTTTCAAATAAACATTTCCGGTTATGAGCAGACTCTGGAGAGCTTGATGCAGTTTGAAGTGCCTGGTGATAACTGCCTCCCCCGACTTCTTCCTTCTCCGTGGTGGGAGTCAGAGGGCGGGCTTCATGGCTCACCGATCCGGTACACGAGTGAGCTTTCTCGGCGTGGACAAGCGCTGAAGCTCCTCAGCATGTGAATTTAAGATGTATGGTTTCAGAGCAGGAGGTGTCACAGGGAGAGAGGGAAGCACGAGGGAGGAGGGGCGTGTGCATGTGTGTGTGTGTGTGTGTGTGTGTGTGTGTGTGTGTGTGTGTGTGTGTGTGTTTGTGTGTTTGCGCGCGTGAAAGAGCGAGCAATACTGTGTCGATGAAGCCAACTTTGACTTGAAATTGCGTAAATAAAATTTAAAAATAATAATAATTAATAATAATGTTTTTGTATTTAATCCATATTTAAGGTCTGTTTTTGAAATGTTTTTTTTTACTGTTCACACAATAAAAAAAACAACTTATGTCTAAAATGATGTCTATTAGGATCTTATAATGCTGTTACAGAGGGGTATTTTTCCATAATATTACAGTGAAGTACTGGCAGCTGTAACAAACTACTGTAAAAGTTGGGCACAACCCTAACAGAAGTGCACTGTTTTCCCAAAATATAGTAAAAAAAAAAAAAAAACATACATTTTTGATGCTCTTTAGAGCCACAGTTAACATAAACAGTGGGCTGCTGTATGATTTTACAGCATTATGCAGTATTTTGCATTTTTCCAAAAGTAGGCCTAATGGAGGGACAGAAGCCACAAGCAGGTTAGCTACAGTATTTCACTGTGAATCTGACATTTTACTGTAGAATACTGTAATAAATTTACAACAGCAATATACTATTGAAGTAAATACAGAACTGACACTGTAAAATAATTATTATGCTGGCAACTAAAGCTGGCAGTCATTTATAGTAATTTTACAGGAAATTTGTTACAGTTGTTGCCAGCATATCATTATTCTATGATATCACTATTGTAAATTACCATAAAAAACTGTTACATTATTACAGTTTTCTACAGTAGAATGTGAAGTTTATAGTGTGACATTGGGTGGTTTTCCATTAAAGATTTGCACAAATCCAGTCATTTTCTGAGACTTTTCCTCTGGTGATAACATTTGACAACATCAATGGATGTTCAAAACATTAACAGCTTTATATATATTGCAGCCACCACACTAGCCTTCATCATTTCTGATGTCCGAGGGAGCCAGTTCCTACAGACAAGCGCTTTTGCCATAGTGTCATGTGACCTAGAAAAGCCAAAAAAATTGCAGAATTTGCAGTTTTGTGAACTATGGCTTTTTGAATCACCTAAAATACCACCTCTTACTTTTTATAAATGGAAAGGTTTACAAAATGTTTCAAATAGGCATGTTTTCTATTCAAAATTTCATTTAGTCTCCACAGAAGAATTATCAAGATTTTTTTTTATTTCACATGGCATCACAATAAGATGCAGTAGCTATTATTGACTATAATGGGTCATAAGTCTAAAATTGACTTGCATGTAATCTTTTTCCAAAGCCTTTCAAATGTATTTAATCAGAGTAATTATAGCCAGTTGTCTTTTTCTTTCAGTTAAACTCAGATTTGTTCTAAAAATTGAGTCTCTTGGGAAAAAATTAAGTGCAGGGGTAGAAACTCCTGTTGACACGATGGCTCTGCAAAAGCTCTTTTTGAAGAGGACAGCCACCCTGAGCATTACCATTAAAACCAATGAGATTGATCTCTCAGCTCAAAACACGCACACACTCTCAAAGGCACTCCAGCTGATTGGGGCCAAAGGTCGAGCCCTGTGACCTCTGTACAATGCAAAATCAGACGGATGCTTTTCTTCCAGAAGTGGAGCAGAAAAAGCAACATAAAAGTGAAAGGGGCAGAGAAAATAAACAGTTTGGCACTTGAGATTGAAGCGTTACTGCTGAGCACTATCATCTGACCACATTGATCTTTCAAGTGTTTGTGAAAATCACTCCGCTTCTTCGTGTATTTCCTGCCCTCCCACTGAGGTGTGTAACAGTGTCATCGCAGAGCGGCCAGAAACCGGAGAGCCATAATGCTATGTGAGAGATAGAAGGCAGTGTGGCAGAGCTCCCAGATTACACCCACAGCCCCTTGGCTCATGTTTATACACACACACACGCACAAACACACACACGCACTTCCTTCATGATGGATTGGGCATAATCCTCATCCTGAGCAATAGCGTCTGACAGCCGTGATTCGAGACAATGACAATGACATGGAGTGTGCTGGATTAGGAGGTAGTGAGGGATTTTTAGCCTTCATCCTTCGGGTAAAATCTCCAAACAGAGCTACATGTTTTTTTTTTTTATATCAACTCCTAAAAAAAAAAAAAAAGAGTAGTTTTTTTTGTTTGTTTGTGTCAGTGTAGGATAAGACCAGCTATTTCATGGTTCCTTTAACAGGTAAATAACACGCTGCAAGTCATATTCTGTTGCTACTGACATGGCATTAAAATATGTTGCGTGGGTGAGATCATGTCAGCTACATACTTCCTTGAGACTTTCCACACCAGAAACATAACAAAATTGGGCATCTTTTCAAAAACATTTATAAAAAACAATGTTTATATTTTACATTGAGAAACTTTGTGTGGGTTTTATAAAGAAGGTAAAAGAAGGTAAAAGGTAGATATTTTGGTCATTTTTTTAAACAAAGTTTAAAAAAACTACATTACATTTGTCCTTGATCCTGCTACATCTTTGTAGTTGAAGGTTGAGTTGATTAAAATCAGCAGTTACTATGAAAAGTTACAGCCGGTTGCTTGGGCCTGTTGCTGCTGATGGCATCATTCAATTCCTGCAGTGTATTTTTTGAATTTGCATCGGAGTCTGTCCTTTCAGCTCCCAACAGGGTCCACCCATCGAGTGCAACAGCTTGATCCAGGATGTTAGGGGTTAACCATGTCTCTGTCAAGATGTGCTCAGGGCAGTCTCTGATTTCCTGTTGTTGAGTGAGCCTCAATTGCAACTCATCCACTTTATTCTCCTGCGAGCGGACATTAACCAGAAGAAGGCTTTGTAGAGCATCAGCTCCGAGGCTATCTTTCTTTTTAAAGGAAGGAATCCAGAGCCAAGCAGATGTCACACAAAAGAGATAACTTAATTATACTTAATACTTTTTTGCACTAACATCTCTTTACAAAAGTGAGAGGAATATTGATACCACTCTTATTAGGAGTGGGAATCACCACAGACCACCACATCATCATGGTAGTTAAGTCATAATACAATATTATTGCAACAACTTACGGTGAATCTAATGATGTTTCAGTTCCTGATATCCCGTTGGAGACTTAAGCAGCACGAATGTCATCTGGTTTACATTCTTATGCCTGTGCAATGGCTAACAGCATGGCATTTTAGCTGGTGCCCATTTCTTTGCCATCTTTGGCAGATTTGAGAATCCTAGGACAGCAAAGGAAAGAGGAATGCCCTACACTCCCTGTGATTGGCTAGCACTCTTTGTCTTCATTGGTTGGATCGGTTATGTTTCTGTAAAACAAGTGGGATTGGTTAGGTTAAGGGTTGTCAGGGTAAGCCAGTCAGTAAGGTGATCCATTCCTTTACTGTCCCTGAATTTGCAAATTCACCTACTGGAAATATCTACACGTACAGACAGATGTTTTTGTGTTTTTAAGTTTCAGTGTATATTTTCAAATTTCCTTTATAACATAAGGAATCACCTTAGGAGTCTGTTGTAGATTTTATGCTCTCACCATCGTTGTCTTCCTCTCAAACACTCGCGTCATACTCATTCTCCGTCTAATGCACACGCCACACACTTACACAGGGACACACACACACACATACACGCACACACACACACACACTGCGTTTGTAGTGTGATGTTACACCTGCCTTTGATGTGTTGTTAGTCCAAGCATTGTCCTGTAAATCATTCCAGGATTCCATGTTTATTCCTTTCTGCGTGGACCATTGAAGCTGCTCCTGCCTCTTTTGATCATCAGGGATTTGGTTGGAACAGTTAAAAGGATTTTTTTTTCTCACAGAAGATTGATTAGGTGCGTTTGAAATTCATTACGTCCCACACAGAAGACTGTCCCACCCTCGCTGACTGAGACACTGTTGGTTCGGTCTGTTTTGTGTAGTCCATGCACCACAAAAATATTCATAATAAATTCAAGCTTAAAAGCAAACTCTAAAACATACTTACTCTTCCACTCCAAAGGACATCTGCTGCTTCAATAGGAAGCTGGACTAATGAGCAACAATGGCTGAATGTCTTTTACTTGAATGTCTAGTTGTGCCAGAGGTGAAAAGTAAGTGGTGAATGTCTAATGTACTATTTCCCTCAGGTAGATCATCTTAGGAGTGCAGTTTAGAAATGACAGAATCTTGACATATTCTGATCTGATCTGAACTGTCAATTTAAGAGGATAAATTAAAATGTTACAGATAAAAACAGTTCATTACAGCAGTTCCCAAAGTGGTTTGTGGGAGCCTGTTAAGTATCTTTATAATGTAATTTAGAATAACATTTAGCTTCACATAATGGGATGTAGCCTACATTATTGACAAAGTTATAAAGTTCATGGAGTAATTCATAGCTGAGGATTGTTGTAGACAACAGAACAATAGGACAATATTTGGTGCCTTCATTTGACACTTCATATATAACATGCTGCAATAGCAAATAGCTATGTCACAACAAGTCTGTGGAATCATTCAGTCTATACATTTGTCACATGGAATATGCCTTCACACAACAAGAAACAGGACAAAGAATGTAAAACCATGTTAGAAGCTCTGTGAGGCTATAGACTACTGAGGCACCAACACTCATACCTAAACAACCTGCCTGCTCTCATTCAGAGGTCATCAAATACTGCCGTTTTTTCAGTACTTTCACTGAAAGATCCCAACACCAAAAGCCACCTTTTTGGCTGTATGATAGGCCACTGGACGGATCCAGTTGAGAATGCGGCCAGCTGAGGACATGACCAGAAAAATTTGTGATGGAATTTAATTGTTTTTTACAACATATATTGTACGTCTGTCCATCCTGGAAGAGGAATCCCTCCTCAGTCACTCTTCCTGAGGTTTCTACCTTTTTTTTCCTGTTATAGGGTTTTTTGGGGGGGAGTTTTTCCTTAGTCGCTGTGAGGATCTAAGGACAGAGGGATGTCGTATGCTGTAAAGCTCTCTGAGGCAAATTGTGATTTGAGATGTATTATCCCATATATATATATATTATAAATAAAATTGACTTGACTTAACTTGTTATAGGCCAGCAGACAGCCAGATGTTGGTGCTGTCAGTTGAGAGCTTGTAACGGCTTTGTATGCTATATTGTGGGTGGAAGGGGTGGATAGATTGAAAAAGCCCCAGACTTTCATGCAAAAGCCTGCAGTTTGTTTCCTGTATGAACTTTATGTTTTTTCTACACCCTACCCTGTGTCTCTGTTGCCTAATCCTAACCATCCATTCCAACATGAGCGTTTGTTGACATCTCGGCATTGGTTGTCATATGCTTATGTTGCCTAAACATAACCAGGTGCAGCGTAATCCCACCTTGTGCTTGTGTTGACATCACAGACGCAGCATCCCGGAACATAAATAGCAGACGCAGAAGGATACCTAGAGTATTTAGATTCTTGAGTCCACTGCAAGAAGGAAATATGTGACGGCTTGGAAATTTCCACTGACTTACAAAACAACATATAGTATGACCTTCCCTTAAACAACATATATTACTGGTTGCAGTTTTAAAGTCTTTGCGTTATGAAATTATCCCTGTTATGTTAGTCTATAAAACCTCGTGCTTAGGTTTAGGCAACAAAACTAGGCGGTTACTTTTAGAAAAAAACATAATGGTTTTGCCATAAATTGGTAACTTTGTTACGAATATAATGTTATACATGTAGAGTGACAGACGACACACGTCATGTCACTAGTGTAATATGCTGCACATACTAGTGAACTATGCTATGTTGTTACTAAAAGAAGTCAACTTTGACTTCAGGCCACAAACATCGGTCTCCTGAGTGAAAGTCCTGTGCATGTTTATCCATCCACCACCCCTTCCACTAACACTACAGGGAGCTTTCTCTATCTTTATACAACATTAGACAGACTTTGTCACTTTTTTTACGTCACCTCACTTCCTTCTCTGCTCCCATAATGTTTACTACAGTCACTAGACATTCTGCTTTACAATACAAATAAGTCGGGGTCATAATAAGCTGCTTGGACAGTTGACATATTTTCTTGGTTAGAGAGGCCTACAGGCACAGTGGTGCTCAGAGCTAAATACTAACATCAGCATGCTAACAGGAATGAATATCTGTGCCACATTTCATGGCAGTCCACCCAATTTCGAGAGATTTGATCCAATGTCACATGTAAATCTGCGGGTGGTGCAAGAGAAAACATCAGGGGATCAGTCTTTGGGATTATTGTATGTTCAAAGTTTTATGCCAACCCATCCCACTGAAAAGTGGGAAAGTTTGATCTGATGATAGTGATAGGTCTGATGATAGGTCAGGGGATAATTAAAGTCAGTAGTAGGCAAAGCTTTGAGTTAAATGCTAACATGCTAAAATGCTGATGTTTAGCAGGTATAATGTTCAACATGTTTACCAGCCTGCATTAGTGGGTCAGCATGCTAATATTTGCTACTTAACTCTATAAAAAACAAGTGAGTGAGTGTTGTAATGATTCTTGACATGAAATGGAAGTATTATTGGTATAAATTATGATCTAAAAACAGACCATTGAAAAGATACATTTTCAAATAAAACATTCCAATAATGAACGACTATAACACTGTTATTAAAATAAGAATAGCATTAAAATTCTTTTTTTTAAAATCTCACTTCATTCATGTGTTTTACACAATGTATTTGTGTGATTACTTGTTGCATAACTTTATTTAATGGTGAACATTTGGGAGTTTCATAAGCTTGCCATGAAACTTGATAAGTCTGCTACAGTCAATCTCCCAGGGGGATTGTCCTTTTGGATTTAATGACCCTATGACCTTTAGGCTACTCTAATTCCACCATGTAACAAATTTACTGTAACATTTTTTCGCCCTGTAACTGGGGAACATCCAAGATTTTTTTTTTATTATTATTTTTATTATTATTATTGTTGTTTGCTCTACCGAGTACTACTTTATTATGTTGTATTATGTAAAGAGCATCCCAAATTCTGTGGGTCACTGGTGGGGATTCAAATATTTAATCTTGTTGAAAGAGATGCTGTGTTTGAGCTTTGTGTTGCATTGATGTGTAGTTGACCTCAGGTGAACTATATATGAGAACGCAGTGATGTGTTAGTTAAATATGTGTCGCTATGTGAGTGTGAAGAGGTGTATACAGTTGCTGCAGCTTGTCCAAACAGAAAAGGTTGTATTAAAGAAATCCTTGCTGCCCTCTGCATGAATAATCCTGTCCTCTGTAAGAAGATTATGGAGTGTTTTGTTCAGGTTTCTTGTTCATATTCACACAGATGTGAGCACACATCACATGCACACATGCAGACAAATAGTGCCAACATATTTTCTGTTGGTTGGGTTGATGGTTTAGGTCCAAAGTACTTTCCTGATCAGTACCTTTGTTATGATGCGAGCAGGTGTGCTTACTGTCCCCAGAGACCAAACTAAACATGGATAAGCTGCATTTGGTTTTTATGCACCACATATTTGGAACAAACTCCCATAAGCCTGCAACTCTCATATCATTTTAAATCAAGACTAAAGATTTTTGTGTTTGCCACTGCACTTTATTCCCTTAAATTTTGAATTGCACTGTAGCTGCACTGCATTTTTTCACCTTTTTATTCAGTTTTAATCTATTTCATCTCGTATTAATCTTTTTTTTCCTGTTACCAAATCCCACTTGTGTGGGTGTCTCCACTCCCTGTGTGTACAGTATCTGTGTATGTGCAGGTCTGTGCACAGCTGTTATAGAAACAAACCGTGTGCTGTACAGCATATAAGAAAAGGATGTTCCGCGTGTTTTTTTTCAACATATTGCACTTTAGGAAGACATGCGGCTATCTGTCCCTTTGTGCATGTGTGCAGCAGAGGTGTAATCTGGTCCTCTGTCAGATCAATAGTGTTGGTCGCCGGTCTGCCCTTCTGCAGCCCTGTTCAGCAGCTAGGCTTTCCCTGTGGGGATTCTCTGTAGCACTTATGTCTCTACCCTCTGGGCTATTCCAGTAGTGACGGTTAGACTCCATTCTCTATATTTGGACGAGATCTGTTTGCAAAGTCACTTCACGGACAAAGGGTAAGATGGGATGGAAGAGGAGGGTGTGATAAAGAGAAAAAGGAAGGAGAGAGTACAGAGGAAAAGAGAGGTAAAGGATGAAAAGATTATATGATAAGATTACATTTCTAGGTTAAAATCAAATCAGTTAAGTTCAGTTTAATCAAAATTTAGCTCTGCTTTTTACATATTAACATGTTTTGGGTCATGGTGCATTCCCAGTGTGAAAAGGATGAGACAAACAGTTCAACAAGGTAACTACTGTGGATCAGTTTGTGTTGAGGCATTTACAGCAGCAGAACACAAATGAACACAAAGCACTTTGCATATTTTAGTTGAGAAGATTCAAAGTTGTCCTTTAGTATTCAAGTTATAAAGGAATACTTAACAAAATAGCCATACCATGTTACTTTGATTATTTTAAGAAAATTTTGTTTATCTTGCATACCTTCATTGAAAATGGCAAACATATTAATTTATTGATTGGGGCTGTGTTTAATAACTGCAACCATTTTCCCTCAAACCTTAGTATTTAAAACTAAACTGAAAGTGAAATATTTACTATTTATGCTCTATTCAAAACACTATTCATTCTGAACTCACCAAATACGTCTGCTCTGTCAGTACTTTTGGTGTACAAACGTGACACCAAAAGTGACCTTGTGTGTCCAGCTGGAACGCGAATAGAAAGCATCAGACGAGAATGTGCGTGGACAGAACAGGTAGAGTTGTTATTAAATGCTGGCAGGTGACGGTCTGCATTGATTACCATGTGCTCGTGTTGCGCAAACATAACAATGTACTGCATCATCCCACCATGTGCCATTGTTGACATCACAACAGCTGATGCAGGAGACCTAAAACGTCATAAGTAGATGTGGAAGGTCAATGACAGCGTGGTGTCATGTGATGAGTTGAGATGAGAGCGTGTTGGACATTACGTCATCCTTTATTCATTGTTGAACCCCTTTATCCATACACTCATTTTTTGGCATGCCCACTCAGGATTTTTTGATGAACAAATTAAAAATGCACATGTTTGCAATTCCTGTAGGAATGTTAACACCAACAGAATGGTGGCTGAAACTATGAGTATAAGAACTAAACTGTAATAAACTGTAATTATCCTTTTATTCTGGACCGAATTTGGGACTGTTTTTAAAATTCAGATTGCACGGGACAGCCAACTGAGACCCTCCATCTGGAAAGGACACCTGGACTAAAGGATACAAGGTTGTAGGCAAAACAAAAGCATGGGGATGAGGCTGTTTGTTTGAATAAATGAGCTTATTTACTGTCAGGCCAATCTGTCTGGATGACCCTCATCTCTTCTCCAGTCACACTGCGACACTGGCAGGATGCATAATAGTTCTTGTTAAAAATGAGCCAAATCACAGCAGGAAGACAAACTGTGAGCGACACACTTTTCAAACACAACTCTGCTTGCTCATGACCAGCTTCCAGGGACTCTGACATCTGCACTTTCACAGAAATGTTTGGTGTTATTTGGTGCAAACATGTTTTACTGCGTTTTAGGATGTTCAGGCAGTGTGCGAAGTAGAGGGACGTGGTGCTGCAGGTGGTAGGAGGCAAATCGATGTGAACAGAACAGGCCGTCTTTAGCCTCAGCAATCACACACACACCCCCACACACACATGCACATTAGCATTCATGCAATCTCAACAGAAGTACCGCTAATGCATAACTGCATGCTTTCAGTTGCTAAGAGGAGAGTGTGATGCTATATGGGCAAGTGTGCTCAATGCATTTTAAATTTGGATAAAGTGTGTGTATGCCTTTAGAAATGGACAGAGGGTACATGGATGCTTGGATTTGAATGTCTGTGTGGACATACCTATAATATATGGTTTAACATGCAATTATTCCCTCTGTAACACATACACAAACAGTATTGATCCACCATTGTGAGACCGGCTGATTACAAATCCCATTAAATTGTAATTAGAGCGGAGTTCATGATAAAGAAGAAGCACTTCAGCTGTCTAAGGCCACCTTTAAATGATAACGGCCCTACTAAAAATAGAAAAGTCTTCCTTTGCATTTACACAGATCTGTAAAAACAACCAAAAACACATGTATGCCAGGCCAGTAGTTGGCAGTACAACTTTGTAATGACACACCATGGAAGAACACCACATGCCTGCGCATAAAGGCATTCCTCTACAGAGCAGTGAGTATAAACAAGCAAGAAGATGATGGCAAATGCATTCATGAGAACCGCCAGCATTAATAACCTCAGTCGAGTCAGTGGCACAAACGCAGCTCTTTAGTCCGCCATTATTGTTAATGTTGTCCTCATGCGTTAAATGTGGCTATGACATCACCATTCTCACTGGATCCATCCCACACAGGGGTAGCGTTTTCCAAAAATTACACTCTGGAACCCGATTTCAGACATTTGCGTTTTCAGGCCATCAAAATGCCATTGTCATTAACAAAAGGCTAAACTGCAGCAATTTAAGATTTACCATATTCGCCACAATTTATTAAAATGAACTGTACTGTAGCTTAAATGCACTAATTTTAGTTACAACACTTTTTTTGTGTCAACATGTGGGCATACAGTACAGGGATTAACACAATAACAATCATCCCTGGAAAAGTAGCCTAGATTGTAATGCCATCCAGTATAATTTATGTAAAATATAAGTGACTACTGATACATGTGCCTACATCCAGGTGAAAGATACTGTAAGAGCTACTTCCTTGAAATTTTGTATGGGGTGAAGTTCAATGAGCAGTTTTCCTTTGGACTGTTAGAGACATGTTGGGTTGAATGAGCTGCAAATGTGTTTACCTTATGACCACTCACTGACCCCAAGTGTGCCTTTCTATAAAACTTCTGGTTGTGATCCAACTGGTTTGTTTATTCCAGTATGGAAAGCTCCTTTAACAATTAATCAGCGGGGCTGACAATAGCGATTTAGTTTTTATAGTCTAAAGTATAACTCAGCATGTCAAAATTTTTAATTAAAGATATCTGTAAATATTTGGGGCTACATGTTGTCCTTGGGGCTTTTTACGGTCTACATCTTTAAGCATGAATTAAATACATTTGTCCAAATTAAATTAGAAAGTTCATTGTTTGACTTAATGAAACAGTATGCAAGTTAGTTTACTTTATTCATGCTGTAAAGCAGTGTGTGACAATTGCTGTTGAAAATGGTTTTTAAAACCTAAATGGACACTGGTCTGGAGCTCAAAAAAACACAATTTAAAAAAACGTACATATTGAGAAATGGATAATCTAAATGGATAATGGATGATAAAAAAAAGAAGACATTGGTGAAAATAGAAGAGAATAGAAGTTATGATGGGATGATGTAAAAGCATATAAATAGAGACTTGAACTGATCTGAAGCCATGACTTCCAGAATCATAATCTGTTATTTTGGGAAGGTTGGGAGGCTTGGTGACAGATTATCAAACAGTGGGCTCACACAGAAGAGGAGACGCATTATGTAACTCTCTGATATACTCAAACTCAAGCTGGAGGAAAAGAATTGGTGTTGTGTCGTTCATTAACAAGTCATCCACAAGAATTAACGACGGCAGTGGAGCATGTGATGCAGCTGCTCAAATCCTTGCTACTTTTTTGCTTTTTTTTTCTATATTTTTCCGATTCCATGGCCCCTTCTGCTGAAGCATGACTTTTCTATGATAGAGAAGAACTTATCAGCATCAGGAAAAGTTGAGTGGTGTTTGGAATGAACACAAAGGACTGCATGAGGATCCCCACCTTTGGCATATGGCGAGCGGCCAGTCAGACCAGAGGGGAGAAACGAAATTTTAAACTATGTTTAAAAAATTACCTTGTACCTTATACTGTAAAGAGTCTCCATGTTGACTGGCGCTGTCCAGGATTTGGCCAAGTTTTGATGTTGATGTTGATGTTACAGTTCCTAATATTCTGCTGAAAACTGATGCAGGCACAGACATTTACACAGTTTATCATCCAACTCCTGTATAATGATTAGCATGATGCTAATTTGGCAAGCGCCCTCTTTGCCTTCTTTTTCCCGATTTTTTACAGATTTCTATATTTGAAAACCTTGACCTGGCAAGCCAGTTAAAGTCCTTTCCTTATTGCAAAGCAATGAGCGATTGCAGCCACCCACCACAACCACAACACCGACACCTGACACCAACCACAATAAGCACCACCATCACATGGAAGACATGAAATATTCTAGAAAAAAGAGATTTTGTTTTTAAATTCTTTTTTCAATTTAGTGGGTGTTTAGATTCAATTGAATATGAAATCTTATGTAAACACTACATATTTTAAATCAAAGTTGAAGGGTAGATAACAAATTTCATATGAAAACACATTATCTGCCTCAGAGAGTTTAACAGTATGGCATTAAACTGTTGTCTGGGTGGACCATAGCACGTTTCTTGACCTGTGATTGTAGGATGGGGGAAGGGAGATTTGTGTGTGTGTGTGTGTGTGTGTGTGTGCATTTGACTTACAGTGACAGTGAGATGGACATAGACTGTGAGAGCGAAAATATATGACTGAGAAAATCTGCCTTTGCGCTCAAGTGAGTTGACTAATCCTGCACCAAACTCAGTGTGGGCAAACTAATGCCGTATAATCCATGCAAGTCCACATCAACACTGTATACTTGCAATGGCGCAGCAGTGACATGAACCACATTAGGATAATGCACAGTGCTCTGTGTCCAACGTAAAGCCTTTCCTCTAACACTGTGAAGTCATGTGCCTAACCAAACATCTTTCTAAAAAAGATGACAAAATAAAATGCAAATGACCATGTTTCCACCTGCTAGTATTATGAAAATATAACGTTTCTGTGACGTGATTACATAACTAAGCACCTGTAACTCTGCTGCCGATTCCAAGCTAAGATGGCATTCATGTTATTTTCACCCTTTGAAATCTGAGTAAACTGCCTTGATTTCTTTGAAAAGAAAGAAAAGGGTAAGAAAGCAATGAGCAACAAAAGAGGAAATGACACAAAAATGTATAAGACATTAGCCAGCGGTAAAAGTAAATTACCTGAAAATTGGAAAACACACAAACAAACAAAAAAAAAAAACAAAACAAGAAAATGACCCCCAAAAAGTGCTTAAAAATTATAATAAATCTGTTCATTTTCCTTTCCTTTTTCCCTTAACATTTTTCAATGGCTGTTTGTAAAACAATACTGTAAAGTGTCTTGCAATTTGCAGTTTTTAATTTTTAAAAATTTTTTAAACACAGTTCTTGTCACCTTTAACTAATATCTTGATATTTGCGGGACAGTTCCTATCAAGTTGCTCTTTGCCTTTTTCCATGTTTTTGAAAGAAATCACACTTATTTTTCAGGGTTAAAAGGGAGAATACTTGTGAAAGGCATCTAAAAACAGGACAAGAAAAATGATGTAGCTAAAGGTTTCATAGGGTTAATGAATTAATTTCTCTTGTTTAAGGTGTTTATATCAGTGATGGGTAGTAAAGCCTTACTTTTACTCAGTTACATGTACTTGACTCATTTTTCTGGTAAAGTGTAGTGCTAGGGGTAGTTGTTTTGCAGAGTGCTTTCTACTCTTATGCAATTTTTGGGCTACATAATTCTCACTATGTTGACTGATCCATTTAGCTATAAATCATTTTTTTATTCAGCAGAGCTCACACTCACAACAGTGATTGTCCATCAGCGAGAGATAAGCCTACTAGCCATTTATAGCACTACAGATGAAACAGAGGTTTGGCCCGACCACACAACCACATGCAGCGTCATCACACTATGTGCATTTGTTAACATCACCATGGCACCTTCCCAGAATATCACCAGCAGATGCAGGGGGATACCAAAGTATACTGTAATAAGTAGACATGGAAATCGACTGCAAAGCAGTGATATCGATGACGCTGTTGCCATCACAATTAGTTACATGTTGTAGCTTTGTCACTGGACTTCCATGTCTACATATTACCAGATAAGTATCTTTTTGCGTCTGTTGTTTATGTTCCAAGATGCTACTATTGTGATGTCAACAAATGCAAATGGTGGGATGATGTGATATGTGGTTGTGTTTACGCAACAACAGCACATGGCAACAGATTCCAGAATGCCAACAAATGTACATGCTGGCACGGATGTTTACGTCTAAGAACAAAGTCACGTATAGTTAGGTTTAGGGCAAGGAGGCACATGGGTGGTGGTAGAAAAAAATCATCACATTCAAACAGTAAATGAATGCTAGACTCTTGCATCAAGGCCATGATACTTTGATGTGGGAGTATCAAAGTCTGGGTTTTTGGGACCCATCCACCTCCCCTCCACACTGCCCTATAAGCACCCTCGTGTTCCTTATATTTTGTCGTTAGCGTCCTGTCGCCGTCTTGCTGCATTTCACGCACGTGCGACAGGTGCTCCTTTGGGCTGCATTCTCAAGTGACACTGCCCATACGCATCAAGTAGATGTTGCAGGTGCCGTCCAGCTGTGAGCCAGCATTTTATAACACCGCTATTAGTTCTGTCCCACCGTGTTCTCAGCTGAAACCCTCCAGCGGCATTTTATATGCACGCGAAAGGTGCCTTTTGGCGTTACTCACTTACAACAAGAACTGGCAAAGCAGCATTATTTCTTGCATTTGGAATGAGAGCGGGTTGATATGAGTTGGGATGAGAATGTGTTGTTAGTTTAAGGGTAGGGTCTCCAGGAAATGAATGTATGTCTATGTAATTTGCCCAAAAGTTACCTAAGTAGATGTGTGTGTGCGTGTGTGTGTGTGTGTCTTTATGTCAACAAAATTTGCCCTAAAGTGGAGTAAAAAACTACAGATGGACCTATATTGGAGGACCATTATGAGCTGTGTGTATGAGTGTTTGCACACACACATACACACACACACACACACACACACACACACACACACACACACACACACTCCTCCACAGAGCAAACTCTATTAACAGGCATCTTCCCTCAGGGCTGACACTGACTTCCCCTATCAGACTCCGCTGTCCTCAAGAGGACACACACACACACACTCCTGTGGACGTGACAAACAGACACACATAGTTCAAGCAGGCCTGTGTGTGTTTGTGTCAGAGCGAGAGAGGGAAAGGGATTTATTAAGAAACCACAGAGACGAATATAGGCAGAGGGGACTTTTCAGCAAGTCACATCTCAGATTATTTCTCATACATGTTTCATACGCTGAAGTCACTGTAGGCATTTCCAATGGTTTGATGCTCTGAAATGAGCATGTTGCTTCCAATTTGGGCATCTCCAGCCAAAAACACACAGGATGAGGACAGAATGAAAGAGAATAAGAGACTTTCAACTTAATTTGTACGTATACATACACACACACCGTCTGTCTATATTTAGATTCAGATATACCTTAGCCACATTAGGTACTAACTAAATGAACACAGTTTTACTATCTTTTAGAATTAATATACTCAACGTCACATGTAATAAGCAGTATTGCTAGTTTTAAATTTTCTTGAAGAACAGCAAAAACTGCAAGAGCAGCAGCCCTCTTCCAGGTTTCTGCCACAAAACAATTCCTCAGATTCGCTGCCAAATCCTTCCTGACGGCACATTAAGTAAAATGCGGCGTGGAAGCTTCTAATCCTCTTGGCAATAGAGTTGTTTGTTGATGATAATTAACACAACATCACAAAGTTAATGCGAAAATGATACATTAAAGTTACAGAGCTTCATATAGTCCCTTTAACCACATCAGAGAGCCAAACGGTGAGAGTGAACAGATGGTACAAAACAGTCATACATACTTCCATTGCATACTGCTACCATGTAACTTGTTCACAACCAAACAGGTCAACTCCAACCAGCAGTGAGTACTAAACTGCATATTTCACAAAAATTCAAGTTGATTCACAGTACAGTGCTTTGAAGATGCATTCACCTCGGTAATGTTTATTTCACAATTGTACAAACTGCAAAGTGATCTAAACGAAATGAAAATATAAAATGTATACATATTATCTCTCTCCATGGCAGTTCTTTGTAAAATGCTAGCCACAGACCTGTCATTTTTTTAAAAAATTGGGAGACATTCAAACAGCCCTACCTCTTGCAAGTACACATTTTGATGAGCAAACTTCTTTCATCAACATGGAAGTTGTTTTCCCAGGGAAGCAACTGGTTTATACAGGAGAATCTTGACATGATGGAATAGGCGATCAAAAGTTGGGGTTCCTGCTTTAAAGAAAGGGTTTACCATTTCCAGAAGTCAGATTTGCATCACGAATCTGATGACTTTACACCCAACTTGACAAAGTCTAAACACTTGTTGACTTGGACTTAAACACCAATAGCTTGTGACTTCATTTAGCTGTAACAACTTTGACTTGAAACTTGACACCTTTCCCCCAAACCCAAAGACTAAAAAGTATATTATTTAAAAATCATTAAAGATTTGAGTCATGAATTTGATGACTTCAGACTTGACCAAATCCAAACTCTTGCTACTTGACTTGGACTTTAACACCAATGGCTTGTGACTTCAATTGGACTTGACTTGAGAATATTTGATACTTTCCACCAAGCCAACTATTCACACTGTTCTTTCTCAGCAACTTAGCAGTTAAATTTCCATATGAGCCACTGATGGGGGCTTTTGGCCTCTGAATCGTACGCTGAAATCACAGTCAAAGTTGTGGTATATGGCGACTTCAGAATAAGACTGGGCTGGAAGATTGGTAATTTAAATGTATCTGCATGTCAAATGTATTTGGGCAAGATACAGACTTGGAAAGCGCTCCCGATGGCTTCACCTTTGGTGGGTGAGCAGGTGGCACCTTGCATAGTAGCCTCGACCACCAGTGTATCCATACACTGGAGATCGAGGCTACTTGAGTGGGGATTGCTGTAAGGCACTTTGAGTGGTTGACTAACCCTGGATTTCTGCTGCTTGCATGTGCATTGTTGAATGGCTCAGCTGTGGTTTTGATCTGTGCTCCCACTGGTTGTGGTTTGAGTACAGCACAGCACAGCACTACCGGATCAGAATCACATGCATTATATCAGTACAGAAACTAATTAGTAAAAACTCATCATCCACTCCCATAACTCTTGAAATAGTGTTCCACACCATTTCTTTTCTATGGCTTTCCTTAATAATAATAATTAATGATTTTGTGGTTTTCCTTTTTTAGCTTCTGCTTACCCATGGTGTTGGTGGTGACCTCTGAAGCCTCTGACCTGTTAACTCCAGGCCGTGGACCCGCCCAAGTTTTGTTAATGTAGTTACGTGAAATATGTCAGCACAGAGTGTTTTATTCTGAAAATTAAGTGCATGTTTTAATGTCGCTTTCTGACTTCCTGTCTGTTCTGTGTTAAATTCTGCTGAATTGATGCAAAGTGCTCCGGCATCTGGCAAAAATAAAAGACTTGCATATACTGTCTGCAAGGGTTTGGAGTGCCGGAGCTGGGACGGAGTCAATTCACAATGCAGAGGAAGTAAACACATAGACTAGAGTGTAATCTATTTACTCCATCTGCAGTGGTGGCTCAGAGTAGGAGCGAACATGGATCAAGTGGAAATTAGCCATAAGCAAAGTGCCATATAAATATAGCCCATTAGTAGTACAAAGTAGAACATACTGCAAGTGCCAAGCTTTGATTGTCTGTGTTAAAAAATGAGTCTCCATCGTGAGGTTTGAATTATGTCAAAGAGATGATCAGATTCTAAAGATGTTCCTTTCCTCCACAGAGAGTTAACAGGCATGTAAAAGGGTAGATGGCTGAGTACGTCCTTGTTAGGTATGAGTCATACGGTCACATTCTTCTACCTTTACTCCAGCTTTCCATAAAAAAAGCGTGTGAAGTGTGCCCGGCTTCCTGCTATAGAAACGGTTGCTGTGGTGACTGAACGTGTCCTTTGAGTGGATGACGGTCTTGTGATGAGGAACAGTGATATACCGCTCCGCTCCAAGGCTACTTTTTGTTCCCTTGGTGAAACCTTCTGTGCAGCAGTTGCTGAACAGAGTTACCTGAGTGTTGTACAGATGCTGTGGGTCTATATATCAATGACTCATACTGTACATGATGAGAGAAGACAAGTCAATAGTCAATAACCCCAGCCTGCACTCACACACTCAACAGGTCAACACCGCTGATAGAGCCCTGGATACAGTATGTAGAGTCTGTACTTTCAAAGGAGCCCTCTGTTTGGATTACGCCATTACATACAGATACCTACAGTATTTACCTACTCTAAGGCTGATAGAATTGTTCAATGTAAGCCTAATAATAAATTTAGTTTTCCCCAAGCCTTTATCTTTCATCCCTAAACATTTTTCCCTAGCTTTTTAAAAAAAATTTCTCATTTGACGAATTCATTCATTCACCATTTTTTCTTTCTACCCAGTTACTCATTGCCTTTCCCCCCATGTTTATTTATTAATTATTATTTTTTAAAAATCAGACCACTTTTCTCAAGGTTTAAAGGTGTAAATACTTGTGATTGGCATTTGACAGCAACACAACAAAGGTGATGTTGCTCCAGGATTCAGAGGGCTAATATTATTGTTGTGAAAGAAAATTATAATTACGTGGTTATACTTTTAAATAGATGAGAACTTTTTGTCATTAATTCTCCAAGCAAGGATATCCAAGATATCATCCCAACTTGTCGAATAGGGCTGCTTTGTCAGTGAACCTCGGTATGACACCCCAGCTATTCTAGTGCTTCTATTTTTAACATTTAGGGACAGCTTGTCAATTTATGCTTATAAGATGCTCTGTTTCTTTTCAAAATGCACTTAGAATTTCAGTAAAACGCTTTGTTGTAAGGGTTTATTTCCCTAGGTTTAAGCAACAAAGGTCTGTGATTAGGTTTTGAAAAAGTAGGTCTGCCCCTTAAAAGTCAGAGATTCGACCTACAGTCAACGGAGACTATTTCAAGTTGAGCAGTCCTTTTTTTGTGCAGTGTACTTTTTCACACAAATGTGTGTGTGTGCATGTATGTGTGTTTGTGTGTGTGTGTGTGTTTGTGTGCGTGGTTATTTTTATTTTCCCTGCAACATAAGTTTTAAATATAACATTAGTATATTTCTAACTATATACATAACTATATATAGGGTCATATAGCTTGTAAAAGGCACCTGAACGCAGAACAAGAAAACTGATGGCAATCCAGGTTTAAAGGTTGACCCCCCAAACAACAAATGATGTCATTTCACTTTGGAACAGCTACAAAGGAAATATGTCAATCAAAATCATGTGGAGTGTTATTGTGCTCTATCGGACGCGTCTCTTAAACACACCTACAGCACCATCTAGTGTTACATATCAGCATCACACGCCAGTGATCCAGTTAGTGCTGGAACTGATCAGTGCATTTATAATTATAGTTTTCTTATAGTCATGATCATTCAGTTAACTTAAAAACCCACCATTCTCAAGATCATTTGTACCCCACAAGGTGAGATCTTGCATGGAGCCCCAGGTCGAGGGAGATTGTCAATGATCTTCTCCAATTTTCAAATGATTGCTCCAACAGTTGATGTCTTTGGCTCATCCCAGCCTTGTGCAGGTCTACAATTTTGTCCCTGGTGTTTTTAGACAGCTCTCTGGTCTTGGCCATGGTGGAGGTTGGAGTCTGACTGTCTGAAGGTGTGGACAGGTGTCTTTTATACAGATAACGAGTTCAAACAGGTGCCATTAATACAGGTAAAGAGTGGAGGATAGAAGAGCTTCTTAAAGAAGAAGTGTAAAGTCTGTGAGAGCCAGAATTCTTGCTTGTTTGTAGGAGCCAAATACTTTTTTTGCACAAGACTTTGCAAATAATTTGTTTAAAAATCATACAATGTGATTTCCTGGATTTTTTTTCCACATTCTGTCTCACACAGTTGAAGGGTACCTATGATGAAAATTACAGACCTCTCTCATCTTTTTAAGTGGGACAACTTGCGCAAACAGTGACTGCCAAATACTTTTTTGCCCCACTGTATATTATATGTTACCTGCATGTCTTTGTCTGCAGACATGTAGGAATTTATGACATCTGGGTCTTAGCTAGGAACTTCTGTTGAGGGGGTTGGGGGACAGCACTCTTTTTGATAAACAAACTCTATGTAATGCGGTTTTATACACTATGGCACCTTATGTTTAGTAAGAGTACAAAGATTATTCCCAGTGTGAATCGCAATTTTTATTTTGGATTAGAAAAAGTTTAGCGGGACACCAGGCACCCTATCCTGGGGCAGATTTAAGGGCCTGGGGCCGTAAATTGAGTATCACAGTCTATAGATAATTTCGTCTATCGTTTCATGCACGAACACGCATGCGCAAGCAGGCATACACCTGTCAATAAGTTCTCACAAGCTAAGCTGAACAGTAGAGGAGACCAGGGATGCTTGTGACACTCTGAATTTCTTCAACTAGGAACAAGCAATGAATCACCTGAGTCACACTGCACATGCTCAGAACAGTTGTTACTCCTATGGGAGGAAGCAGCACCCTGTACTCAATAACATTTCAGTGTAATGGGAGATGAGCCTTTGTTTAGTTAGGTAGCTTGTTGTTTTGGAAGGGAGTCCCTGCAGGGCCGACCTGCAGTGAACTCTGTATTCATCAGCGAGAGATGAAGTAATAACTTGTGACATTAACCACACGAGCAAACGAAGATAAATCTGTTAAAAATGTATTGTTAAGAGAAAGAACAGATATATACAGTATATTTTTTGATTATAGCAAAGCAAGAAGCATTATAAGATGCCAAAAATATCATCACTTATCAGTAAAAAGCAGGAAGGACTACTGGTAAATACCATAACATTCCTAAAACCGGTTTCCAGCATGCATCACAAGCATCAAGGCATGTCTGTCTGCTAGCTACCTACAATTTGTCTGCTCATTTCAACAGGACTGCAGAATTTGATCGTGCAAAAGGTGCCTGTGATTGTATTACATATACTTGGCATTCTACCCCAAAAGTGAAACAGTGAATATGCTGATTTAAAGGATAAATAGAGAATAACTGCAGTGATTCAGTTTACTGGGTTTGGGGTTTGTCGATCCAGATCTCATTGTGGTGATAAAAAGAGATATATGGGTCATAACCAGCCCCAGCGTAAGTTTGGTTTTCAGTGCACTTTATCCCAGCTTCAGACAGGTTGCGGCAAAGCTCCATTTCATTTTCGTGACCTGTTGCGATGCTTGGCGTGCCGCCAAAGGTCCTTTTGTATGATGTGAAAACAATGACAGAAAAAATGAATTCAGATTACATCAGATACTTTGTTAAAATCATCATTTACTGTAGAGTTGCTTGGTAGTTTGTTTTCTACATTTACTGTCTCTCTTCTATTTCTGTCTTGTTTTGTATGCATGTCATATTGATATTGCTGGAAAATTATGCAATCACTTAAGCCTGCAGTTGGAAACCTTAATACAAATAACTTTTTGTTATATTTGCTGAAACTGTCACTATATTCACACAGTAGTACATAACACAGTCTGTGAAAAAAAATCTTATTCCTTCTCCTATAATTCTAAACTACATTTGCTAGAATCTACTGCAGTTGAAAGACAACAACCAATCAGATTGAAGCAGTCTCTAATGCAGCTTTCAGTCATGTCAGTAACTATCAAACTAGACAGCACTGATCAAATATGAATCAAGATTTTGTGAATGCATCCCCGATTTCTTACCAGGAGTGTTTCAGGAACATATTCTAGTGTACGGTTTAGCCATAAAAATGAGAACGTTCCAGCTGGGCAGTGCTTGGTTTGGGCTCGAGTGTTTTCAAACTTGTGGCTGGGTCATCAGTGTTCTGTCAGTGGACTTCTACACACTGGGTATCCTCCTGCTTCAGCAGCTGACTTTACACTGCAACCAATGCTATGCTTCAACAAAAGCACATGCTTAGGATAAGCCAACAAAAGCATGTTATTGATTTTTCCTCTATATTCATATGGGAAGTGAACACTGGGCTCCCAGGTAAAAGTCCAGGGTTTGTTGCATGCATCCACTGCCCCTCCAGCTCCTTATATTACTGTCGACAGCGTTTCAACCTGACACCGTCCAATGGCGTAACATACAGCTGTGACAAGTGTTGTCGGGCTGCATTGAACTGATGCTCATTCGCATTTCATACTGCCGTGCCAGGTGCTCTGTGGCTGGTGCTAGCAGCGTATAATAACACAGTAAAAGGCCTATCATGCTGCCACGAAAGGTTGCTTTTTGCGTTGGTGTCTGATGCTGAGATCACTGACAAAGCATTGATATATAACAGCTTTGGGATATGAACTGACTGTATTTCACAGCTAAACAATACACTAAAATATGCTTCTTAAAACATTTAAGGCCAGGAATAGGTAATCAACTTACAGAATCTTGATTTGATCGTTTGACAGTTCAGTTCACAAACTTCTATGATTGACAGCTGCCTCAGAGACTCTTTAACTCTGACTGGTTGTTTTTGTTCATTCTAGCAAATACCATTAGAATCATCAGAATCAGAATCAAGATATTTAGTCTATGGGCCAAGACCAAAATATTTACTAACTGGTACCTGCTGAGGTGGAAAATTCTGGATTGGTAATTTGACAAAGTCTAGAAACAATTACAGCACATGTAACATAAAGTTACTTTAACCCTTTGTAACTTGGACAACATTACATTTCCTTTGCAGATTAGACAGCTTTCATTAGTATTTTAACCTTTGAACACTGAGAAAACTGGCTGAATTTCTTTCAAAAACATGGGCACATAGCAACTTGGTGAAAAAAAATGTACAAATTGCAAGAAATTAGTAGATTTAGAAAATTATTTTTAACAACAATCAAGGAAACAGCTATGTATAAATAACAAAATGAGAGATTTAAATCTATGTTACAAAATTATTCTAATTTTAAAGCACTTTTTCCAGCTCATTTACGTTTTCTTTTGTTTGTTTCTTTTTTTTAATTTTCTGGTACTTTTTAAAATCTAATTTCTAAATAATTTGGGGTAATTTCTTCTTTTGTGGTTCATTGCCTTCTCCCCATATTTTCTTACAGAAATTAAGCCAATTTGCTCAGGTTTCAAAAGGTTAATACTAGTTGCCAACTACAGCTTTAAATTTGCAAATTAGTAGAGTGAAGATCATGAATTTACAGTCACAGTTACAGTAAATCTTGACCCCAGTAAAGCTCAAATCTTGTCTGATATGTGTCCATATTGCCCTTTTGTCTTATTACTATTTAGTAGCTTGGGAACTGTAAAGAAAGGTTATAGTTGTTTAAACACTGAATTTCTGTTAAATAAAAGTCCAAGACAACCATCAACTGAAAGATCAAAATTGGTACTATTCACCTGACATAGACGGTGACTTCAGGCCGACTTTCCAGTCTGACATCTGAATCAGTGATTACGGGCTCGGAGCCAGGAGCAACAAACCAGGATAACCACATTTCATTGTCACTTGTGACGTTGATCAGCGACGGCCAGGAGTCGACATAACCTGGAAATTATAAACAAAATGGTTAGAAGCTTATTTCCAAAACTGTACAGGACTACAGGGATGTTTCTGAGTAAACTACACAGTGGTTTTTCATTTTGTCAACAAAATCAGACACATTTCTAGGAGGCAAAACTCGTACAATTTTTAAGCAAAATTTCTAAGTTTACAATGTATACAAACTCCAACATTACTTCAAGACAAAACTTACACATATTCAACATTTGTTTAAGACATAACAGCTACAAATTTAGACATTTCTTGGAGGAAAATCTGGTATGAATTTTAAAAGTTCTGACATGCAAAGGTTAAAAGACATGAAAACATCCTTCAGAAGACAAACAGTGACATATTTATATTCTTGGATCATATTTATATTCTTCTTTGGTGGGTTTTAGGATGATACACAGCAATAAAGGTAGGTTCAAAGTACCTAAATTTGAAGTGATTCGTAATATGCAACAATTAAGTTACAGGAAGAGGTGTTTTGTTCAGGGTGTGTCAGAAGGTCATTACTAGGTAATTACCCAGCTAGCAATTGTTGGTCCGAAAAACATTCTAAAAATGCTACAATGCAAATTTTCAGTACTGTTTTCAGCAGCAACTTTCTTTCAGTTCACATAATGTTCTTCTAAAAGTAAGGGTAACATTCTCTACAAATATTTTTTTTTGGTTTATTTTGTTAATATATTACAATACAGGAATGTTTCATAAAAAAAATATTACATAATCTCAGGCTTCAAAATCATCCTGAAAACACCTTCTTAATGTTGCTTTGAAAATGTTTCATCCTTTGTTCTCACAAAACATTGTGGAAACATTTGAAAAAAAGAACATTCTATAATCTGTCACCTTTTGACATCATCATTGAGTTGTTTTTTTTTTTTTTTAAAGGACTTCTTTTTGAGCAGAACAGCAGTCTTGCTGTTTGCTCTACTTGCTTTTATGCAGATTTTTTAAAAACTTTAAAATTTGATTTTATGTTGGTTGTTTTATGCCTACGCTTTTACCTTGTAGCAATTTGTTCCAAATGTAAAGTATATTACAAATCTATTATTATTATTATTATTATCACCATCGTTGTTAATAATTAATTAATTTATTTTTATTATTTGTATTTTTTTTATCAAAACATTCTCAGAATATTGCAGTTAAAAACAATAGGTCGCCTTTATCCTTACAGGGACGTTATTTGAAATAACAAACATCCTTTAAAAGTTCTTTGCACGTTAGATTAAAATGTTTTCTTCAAAACATTATTACAACTTGTTTTACTGATGAATAACATGATGACATGATAAAGCTGCGGTTCTCTACAGACTCTTGAAAAACAGCGAAAATGCAGAGAAATACAGAAAAATACAATCCCAGTTTGACTCACAGAATTTCGCCGATATATCAAATTGGTTACTAGCAACTACACAACCAAAACTGTGATGGAAACTTTTGGCTTCACCCTGACGCACCTGTAACACTCTCCAGTTTTTTGCGTGCAGCCATAAAGTCATTATATGTGGCGCTCGCTATCTTGGTCCTGATCCATTTAGAGGGTTTATACTCACGCTCCTCGAACACAATTTCACCAGCCTCACCAGCCTGTAGACAACAGAAACATACAAATGTTGTACATACACTCTTGATGCGTGCATATGTATGTGTGTGTACTGCTCTTAAATTACCTTTTTGTAAGTTTAATCACTTTGTACTCGGGACACGGTTTGTTATGGCAATACGTTTCCCATTCCTCTCCTCTGCAGAGCGACACCAGGAGCAGTGCAAGCAGCGGCAGCTTCATCCTTCCGCAACAAAGTAACTCTGCAGATTCAGCTGCACACAGAGACACACACCTGGTTTTAAGCGACTGATGATGACACATCTCAAGAAACCAGTTTATCAGGTCACACAGGCACGCCCACATTGTTTTCCTCATGTCACCGTCGCCGCCTGTTGGTTTCACAAGCAGGTGTTTTTCTGGAAAAATAAAAAATAAAAAATAATAATAATATTAATAATAATAAACATTTTATTTATAGGCGCCTTTCAAAGCAGGTCGAGGTCATGATATGTGATTTTTGTCTTCTTCTGAATGACCTCTTGTTTTAATGCATCAGTTCTGAGAGTTGTTGCACTGTAGGGTCAATAATCCACTGCTACACTTCAGAGTTTGTCACAGCGTAAACAAAGATTCATTTTAGCCCTGCAAACTGCAAACAAGATTAAGGGCAATATGTTGTTACCAGAGCAGGCGCATGTCCTGTACTGCAGTAAAAACCATTTGTACTCAGGATATGATTTTACATGTGGTATCAGTCTTTTGTGTGTTTTATCTGTTCACAACATTCCACTGAATTTGATACTAAAAGGAATAAGATATCCTTCTCATGTTGGCTGAAAGATCACATTATCTTCAGCTGGACTCAAGGGCATAAGTTTGATTTCAGCATCAGTAGGAGCACATATTAGCAGGGTTTCCATCCAAAGGACATATTTAGCGTTAAACTCTTCTTTTCCTTCATGCCAGTGAAGCTTTATGCACCAGTTTATGGTGGAAATGTTTTTATTTATGCAAAGACAACACAATTCAGGTGATAAGTAAAAGTTTAAAATATAATAAAATACAATAATGGAGTAGTAGGAATGCAGTAAGACTCTCAACATTCTCTATTACTCTGAAATATCAATTCTTTGTTTCATGTAATTTGCTGTGTGCTGAGTCAACACACATGAAGGCATAATTTACTCTTCAGTCTTCCTTTCACCTTTGTCTTTTGTTTTTGGAAATAAAAATAAGTGTACGTGGCATGTATTCATATCAATAATAAATTAATTAATTTTCATTCATAATTCCTAAACATCTGGACTTGAATAACACACAAGATTTCTGCTCATGATCAAAACTTCCCTTGCATTCCCCACACATCTGTATTCTCTGAGATTTTGAGAATAAAGTTTTGATATCTTGCTCTTTTAGAATGAGGATTATGTGAAGGAAGTTGCTCTAATATTGGCAGGGGTGGGGGGGTTAGGGTTAGACACTGTGTATTGATAAATGATCTAGACAAATTAATGATGATGGCATTTTTGCAGTTACAGTAAAATTTGATTTTGACATTCCCTCAACTGTAACGAGAACAAGAGACTCGGCGATGCAGTTGTCAGATCATTACATTTGGTACCAGTTTCTTAAATCAACTTCAAAATTCTTTGCTTTGTCTATAAATCGCTGAATGGTTGAAGTCAAAGATATCAGATCTCGAGAGCTGGTATGAGCCTCCCAGGCCTGTCAGAGTCAGACTTAACATAGCTGCTTCTAAGCTTCAATGCTGCTCAAGTGTGAGACTAATTGGAAGAAGTGCTAAGGCTTGAGATGATGCTGAGTGTAGCATACCCTCCGAAAGATGGTAAGAGACTCGACTGATGGTTTTTAGTGTTTATTCCTTTCCACGAGCTCCACAATAAACCAACGTGAGAACTTGTAAGAAAAACAAAGAAAACAACAAATCACATCTCTGTTACCATTTCCGTATATAATAACTGGTAAACAATCACAGTGCAAGCCTATCTGAATACTCAGCAATACATCGTGAGATCGCTAAACACATGAGCGACAAGCTAGCATAAATTTCCTGCGCACACACATTGTCAAAAATATAGTTACAACCACACACCAACCTTGTGCCTCTTCAGGGGGTTGCTAAAATACACTCTGTTTCCGTCACCGTTTCTGTTTTGCTGCTTCACATGCATTTTCCTTTGTTTACCTTACAGCCAACTTTATCATTTTACCGTCAACTTGTTGATTCCGTGTTCATGGCTGAATTTTTCCCGGCAACACACTATTAACCCGGAATTACGACATAGCGACCTTCAAAATAAAATCTTGCACTCTTAAGATGAACCCTTTTAGCTCTTAAATGAGCAAAATATACACATACATATAAATGAAATTAAATTTTTTAGCAAAACTCTAATCATGAAATATATTTATAAAGGAATCATGTCAAAATACTATTTGTTTCTCCCAAATGAACTTATATACAGTGCAAGCTGCCCTCTGGTGGACAAAACGAGAAACAGCAAGCACAAAACACAAAGTGGGTTTGCTACACTGAGCACTGTCAAATGCAACCTAAAGACTTATAATTGCTTTTAATTTATTTTCCTCAAACCAATTGTATTTGTTTGTTATATTCATTTTTATTCTAAATTTTTCATTGTTTGCTCTATTTTTATTAAAATTTGTTTCTTGTGTTTGCACCTGCGTAATCTGTGAAGGACTTTAGGTTGCCTTCTGGTAGATAAATTTGTCTTGCCTTAACTTTGACTCAAGAGCTAATCAGCAAATGTAAGCATGCTAATAAGCTAGAGTAAGATAATGAGCATGGTAAATGTCAAGAAGTGGCCTAAAGTCAGTGGCAAAAACAAAAGGGAGTGTATGTTGTTGGTATGCTGGCTGGAGGAATGTTACCTGTTGCCTGTGGCCTTTTATAGCGATGATGCTGTTTAATCAGCCTCTTGATACGTCACACCTGTCAGGTGGATGATTCATCTTGGCACAGGTGCAAGTACTCTCTAACACAGCCTGCAACAAATTCATAAACAAAATTTGAGAGAGATAAACCTTTTGTGTCCTAAGAAAACAAAACAAACAAAACAAATATTTTGTATATATATTTTTGTTCAGTGTCTATACTGACATGTGTGGGTGTGATAAAATATATAATAATAATAATAATAATAATACATTTTATTTATAAGCGCCTTTCTCAGCACTTAAGGACACTTTACAGAGATAAAACAATTACAATAAAACAACAGATACACACATTATAAAATGGAAGAATGCAGTTACACAGAGTAGGCAATTTTGAACAGGTGAGTTTTGAGTCTGGATTTGAAGAGAGGAAGAGAGTCAATGTTTTGGATGTGAGTTCCAAAGTTGAGGAGCAGAACGGCTGAAAGCTCTGCTCCCCATGGTGCTGAGGTGGGTGGGAGGCACAGTGCGGTGGATGGAGGAGGAGGATCTAAGGGAGCGGAAGGAGATGGCGATGTGGAGGAGATCTGACAGGTGGGGCGAGGTTGTGGATGGCCTTGAATGCATACAGGAGGATTTTGAATTCTGTTCTGAATTTAATCCGAAGCCAGTGACGTTGCTGTAGGATGGGGGTGGTGGAGTGAAATGAGGGAGTTTTGGTGATGATGTGAGCGGCTGAATTTGGGACCAGTTGAAGCTTATGCAGGGATTTGGGAGGGAGACCGAAGAGGAGAGAGTTACAGTAATCGATACGGGAGATGACGAGGCTGAGAACAAGGACAGACGTAGAATGCAGGGTGAGAGAGGGTTAACATTTATTTTGAGATGATTATGCAAGTTAGGATCATGTGGGTTCAGTTAATGTCATTACTGTAAACAAAGCCAGTAAACTCTGAGCTTTGCTGGAGTGAGAAGCAGCAAAAGTCATTCCAGTTTTTTTTTCTATGTTTTTTAAATATAGTGCCAGGAGACTTTTCATTTTGGAGGTCTAAATGGGACAATATAACATTTTTGTCTCCACCATCCATACCTACTTTAATAACTAACATTGCAGTGTCTTACATTTCTCTTTATACTTTAGTTTAAAAGATAAAAAGACTGACTAATCACAACACAGTAGAGTGACACTACACAAATGTTAAATAAAGCTTCCATACTACATACAAAAGTAAAAAGTACAATAGCAAGTATAAAGTATAAAGTTTATTTGTATGTAAAAATAGTTGGGTTCAACATGACTCTGGCACATCACTGCCTCTCAGGTTAAAGATTGAATTGCACCTGAAATTCATTTTAATCATGAAACGGTTCAAACTGACTGAACAGATAGCCAATCAAAATACAGTGGCATCTTGGAGTGGCCAATCAGAATTCAGGGGTGGCCTGTGTTGTCTCTGTACGCCTCAAAGACACACAGACACAGACACACACACACACACACACACAATAGCACACACAAATCAAGAAAACAAAACTGTGCAGACAAAACAAAACTTTCTTGTCCCCTCCATGACCCCACGCATGACTCAATGTTACAGACAAAATAATATAAAAAGTAAAAAATCAGACATTCCTTCAGAGCATTTCTTTCTAATGATTACAGTGAGCATCAGAGGTGTCAGCTGCTTTCAAAGTGCTGCAGATGACAGGACCCCCACTTCTCTCTTTGATGAAGCATGTGCAGGTTTCAGACTTTTTCTGGTCCTGATCCACCTGAAGCTGCAGCCAGGGCAGGCAAGAAGAAGAACTGTCAAATAAGTCAAATTTATGCATAACATATATAACCAAAAAAAGACTTCCCATTTGAATATCATACTGCCGCTGGTGTCGGCATCTTATGTGTAAATCACTGCAAAAGCAGCAGTATTTGATGATTTAAGAATGAGAGCAGGCTGCTCCTCTACTCACAGACTGACATAAAATGCTTGTTTAGGTGGCAGCATATGAACAGGTATCCTCCTCTCTGCTGGGCATGCATGTGTGTGTGAGAGAGAGATAATATTACTTTGTAGAGAATGTATATTTGTGTTTTCACCTATATATATTTGATTAAATACAGTTTTTCCACATCAGTAGTTTGTATTTAATTTTCGTAAGTAAGTATTTAAAATGTGTAACAAAATACTCTCTAATGTATTTGTGCTCATCTCTTGTGTATCTCTGCTGTACAAGATTAAGAGTAGTAAGCAGCAAACCTCTTCCTCCACTGGCATTTGTGTTTCTTAACCCTTTGAAACCTACGCATTTTTAAAAAATTCTTTAAAAACACAACGGTGAGGCTATAAGACTTGGCCCAAAAAAATTTGCAAAAAATTGAAAAAGAAAAGTTTCAGGAAGATAATGTTAAAATAAACATAAAATAAGCCAATAAAATCAAACAATGAATGAAACATAATTTTGAATATGACATAATACTAATAATTACTATTATTATTATCATCATCATCATTATTATTATTATTATTATTACGGTGCCATTTTTTCCCCTTTTGGGATTATTTTCTGAAAATAAGAAAACCCAAAACAAAACAAACAATCTCTTTCTCTATCTTTTTTTTCTTTCTTTCTCTCAATTTGCTCAGTTTTCAAAGGGTCACATAGCTTGCAAAAGCACTGCAAGAAACGGATGTTGATCCAGGTTTCAAATGGTTAATGAGGATTCACATTCTATGACACGAAATATAGGACTACTGCAGTCTTGTCTGCCAGTTGTCCTCATTAGAAAACTAAACTTAGAAAAGGGAAATCTCACCTTGAGCAGGTAGCGCAGAGATGCTCCGATACCTCACAGCTGCAGCAGATGGCGCAACACGACAGAGAGGCGCGCGGAGAGGGAGCGCGTGGAGGAGCGAGAGCGAAGAGAGTGTGCTCTCCGCACCTTTTCATCCTGGCTCTCCGGCTATGCACCTGCAGCCTCCCCTTGCAGTCCTCCTCTTCCTGTCCTCCTCCCCGGCGGTCGGACAGCGGTAGTGCGCACCGAGCAGCGGGAGTGCGCACGGCGGCCGGCATGCACCTGGAGAGAAACCGCCCCGCCAAGCCGTCCGAGGGCTCAGCCGGAGACTCAGCAGCCTGCAGACTGATGCTCTAACAGTAGGCACATAGCAGCAGAGCACCGGGCGGATATCGGAGCTGCAGCATGGGCGTGGGAGAGAAGCACAGCCAAAACGAAAGCAATGTAATTCCACGGACATAAGAAGGGCGGGTGGGGGGAACCCGAGCAGCGTTGGATCAGAGTTGTCCCGGGTGTATTTTGGGGCTTGGTTTGGTGTCTCATTCTCTGAAATTCACCAAGCACAGTACTTTTTCTTGCTGCCAGCATCCAGTTGTAAAGGATGGAGAAAGGCGCGCAGCAGCAGCTGTCCAAAAGCGCAGAGAGTCCGGCGGAGGACATCTCCAAAATTAACGATGAGGAGCTGCTGAAGTGGGGCAAAGAGGAGCTGGTGCGGCGGCTGCGGAGGGCAGAGGCGGGGAAGAGGAGCGCCATCGTGGAGCACGGCAATCTGATGCGGGAGGTGAACCGGAGGCTCCAGCAGCACCTCAACGAGATACGGAGTTTAAAGGTGAGATGGGTGGGGGACCCCGGGGAGCTCTACCAGGCACCCTGAGGTTTTACACAGGTATGGAGGCTGCAATGAGCCTGCTGATGTGGATCTGTGACTGGAACAGTGAAAAAGGAAAGCTTCTGAGATCTGGATAGATTTACAGATTCTCACCAAGGCCAAAATGTTCAAAATAACCAATCTTTTGAAATCATTAAACCTGTTGCGTAGGAGATAGACAGAATACTGCATGCAATGATGAAATTAACTTCCAATATATTTATTGTATAAAATGTGTTTTGGATGAAATGGCTTTCCAGTAGAATATTAAAATGATGACATTTTGCCAATTTTCCAAAAAACAGTGAAATGCACTGTTAAAACAGACCTATGCAGTCAACTTGATAAATTTCCCCCTTTTTTTGGGTAGATTTTTATCTTATGTCTTTAGTAACAAATACCTCAATTTAACAGCTATGACACACAAAAACTTATTAGGTAAAGAATACCAGCCCATTCTCACTCTTAACTCTTCAAAAATGTCCGCTCTGTCAGTTCTTTCGATGAGAGAAAGCCACCCTCTGTGTCCAAACGGAACGGGGCTGGATGGCGTCAGGTAATAACGCTGCTGGTAACTAGGTATTATAAGGTGTGGGTGGGTCCCACAAACAACTGACTTCTGTGTGGGAGTTTGGAGTTTACTTCCATCGCTTCCATTCATCTGATGGTCTGCATTGGTTACTATGTGCTCCTTATGTAAACATAAGGACCTTGCCCGTAGGGGTGGGGGAAAAAATCGATTCACACAAGGATCTCGATTCTCGTTTTTATTAACGATTCAGAATCGATTAAAAAATCCTAAACATCAATTATTATTATTATTAATTATTATTTACTAAATATAGTCTATCTTAACCCAATTTTTCTCATTTAGAAAAGTCTTAATAATTCTGAGACCGTTTGTAGGATCGCCTTACTTTTTCTTGCCAGTGAAAGCTGCTGACTGTGTTGCTCAGAGGGATGACTCCTATGCTCTTTTAGAAGCCTCAGTATCCAGCCTGGGAATTTGGGTATTTTATCATCGAGATATTGATAAAATATGGATGGAAGACACCCAATATCGCATCTATCATTATGTATTTATTGAACAAGATCCTGTAAAAAGTACATAAGTATCGATGCTAAACACCATATTGGTTTCCCATGGTTCCATGGAGAGGTCAGAGGTGCAGATAATGGGATACACAAACAACTGAAAAAAAAAAACAATGGGACTTTTTTTTGGAAAAGTGTGCTTATTTTTTTTAACTATAATAGTTACAATGTTTATTTTTTCACTCTATGATTCCCAACACTTGGGAGAAAGGTTTTCTACAACAAAAAAGTTTGTACGTAACAAAATCTCCATAATTTCAAACACACTTTCATACATAATATGCCACTGGCAAAACAGACTGGAGTTGATCCTGAAATTGCATATTTTTATATTTTGAATCGGGAATCCATAATCGGAAATCGTTTTGAATCAAGAATCGTGACCCCAAGAATTGAAATCGAATAGAATCAAATTGTGAGATACTGAAAGATTCACACCCTTACATGCAGTGTCGTATGTGCATTTGTTTGCAACAACATTAAACAGCTGATGCAAAAGGATACCTGAAATTGTCATAATTAGAGACGGAATGTCACTGACAGAGTGGCACCATGTGATGAGTTGGATGAGAACATAGGTAAAAAACCCCAACATTTTTCAATACATTACACAAGGAATTGACAGATTAACGGCCCAGTCAATTATTGGGGCTGATATTTGGCATTTTGCCAGTCATCTGTATCAGCATTTAATTTAATGATGGCTGATGAAATTAATTAATGAAAAAGTGCAAAGAAAGTGTCGGCATGGGATGAACTTTCACTTTGTAAAACCTCGGTGAGCTATTTTTGCTTGTTCCTTTTTTATTTTAATTTTCACATGGCTTAATTAAAAAAAGGTGCAGGGAACTTGCTGAATATGATGTCAAACATTTCAGTTTTTATTAAACATCTGCTAGAGACATTTAAACAAAGTTTTGTGTTGGAGTTTGTTACATTCCAAATTCTAAATATTGACAGAAATATTTTCATTTTTACAGTAAATGCATATTGGTTCCAGATATCGGTTATCGGTCCCATTAACTACTAATAATCTGTATCAGTATCTGCCCTGAAAAAACAATATCGGTTGACTCCTACATTACACATCTAATTACTCATAAAAAGTGAGTAGTATGAACTCTTGATTGAACTCTTGGAGTAGGTAATTGTTCATCTACTTTATGGTAATTATTAATAGGTAATCAATATGGCCAGTTAACCAGGCACTTCAGATAAGCTTAGCTTTTTGTGAAAAATTGTCATACACATGAGACAATACTAATAGCGGATCCTGGCATCGTACTGCAGGGAGGGTACTCCTAACTGTGAGGCGACATTGCTAACAAGCACGCTACCATGCTACCCAGAAACAATACTGATCATGCCATTTTTTAAAAACTGACCAAATGTTCAAAGAACAAACAAATGAGGAACAAAAGGACTCTTCACTCTGAATATTCAGCTGAAACAGAACTTTCTTTAACATTTTAAAGTAGATTTCAGTTGGGTTTTTTTTTGTTTGTTTGACACTAAAGTGCAGGAATTACCTAATATCTTGGGACAATAGTATATGAAATTGTTCTTAAGTTGCAGTTGTCACTCAGTAAGTTTACATGATGTTAGAAAAAGTTGAATTAATGTGTTAGTCCAACTAAAACTGGACTTTTAAAATACAAGTAAACATGTTTGTCCGACTGAAATCATAGTAAGTTGAATTTCTCAAAGTTGGACTAATACCCCTAGATAACACAGTCGGGGGCTGATTTACCTTTTCATGTATACACCTTAATCGGACCTGATCTGGAGACTAGAGTCTGTAAGAAATGTACAGCGCCAAAAAGTTGTCCATGTTTTAACTGTTTGACATTCCCTCCCTTGCTGCAGCTTGCTAACTTGTGTGGCATGTAAAGTAACAGGTCAACCGAAAGGTCCAATAGCAGCTAGCTGAAAGAGGGCATATCTCCACCTACCATGGTGGCGTCGGAAATACTTTTGGCAATAAATCAATTCTCCCCTGGTGCTTGTAAACTGGGACAAGGACAGTAGTCCAATTAAATGACCTAATCAAGGTATAACCATAGCTCTGCTTAAGTGTGCATGTAAACATACTGACTGTTATCAGATAGGTAGAGTAGGTCAAACTGACCAACTATTAATTTTTTACACTTGCTAACCAATGTACTTCATTAAAATTGAAATGATATGTATGGGTTTTATTTAACACCCTTCAAAATCCTTTTTACGGTGCATCAGTTAGACAGTAGTTGATGAAACACTGATTATGTAAAGAATAAGAACAACAACAAGAATAAATTACAAATTGTTAATAAAACTCATCATTATTTGCAGACCTGATTTCATTATTGGCTAGTCTGACACTGAACTGATCAATGGATTTGCCTATTAAATGTCAGAAACTGGCAAAAAAAGGCCCATTATAATATCACAGAGCCGAATCTGACATTTTCAAATGGTCTCTTTTGTCCAAAACAAATTAGAAAAGCAACACATCCTCACAATTGTGAAGCTCGAGCCAGAGACTGTTTTTGCTTAACAAGCAACTCAAATGTTTATAAAAATAGCAGCAGATAAATTTCTGTCCACCGGCTGATCATTTCAGCTTGACAAGAAACACCTCACACACAAGCACACACACAGAATTGCAAGATGGGAACTCTTCTCACTCATCATATGATCAGTCCCAGCAGGAATGTGCATGTAATCCCTCATTGTCCTTCTGTGTGTGTATGTGTGTGTGTGTGTGTGTGTGTTTCTGCTCCTGTGTGTGCCTATGTAAACCAGGACGTGAACCAGAAACTGCAGGAGGACAACCAGGAGCTGCGGGACCTGTGCTGCTTCCTGGACGACGACCGGCAGAAGGGGAAGCGGGTGTCGCGGGAGTGGCAGCGTCTAGGCCGCTACAGTGCTGGCCTGATGAGGAAGGAGGTGGCCATCTACCTGCAGAAACTGAAAGAGCTGGAGCAGCGGCAGGTGGAGGTCATCCGGGAGAACCTGGAGCTGAAGGAGGTGTGCCTCATGCTGGAGGAGGAGAGGGCTGCGGCTGTGGCTGGAGGGGGAGGAGGTGGAGGTGTGGGTGGGCACGGAGGGCCGGGACGAAGGAGCTCCATTGACAGTCAGAGCAGCTTGTTGCAGCTGGGTGGAGGTGTCCCAGCACCAGGCCTGCTGCGGGACGTTGGCGACGGGAGCAGCACCTCCAGCGCAGGGAGTACAGACAGCCCAGATAACCCTCACCTCAAACCTCCTCCTCTGGGCTCCAACCACAGCCCTGGATCAAGATGTGTCTCCTCAGACCACAAACCAGGAGAGGTGTGTGAATCCACAGGCAGGAGGCACAGCTCCACCCCAGAGTACCACACCTTCCCCCAGTCCTGTCGACCTCGCGGGGGGTCCCTCACCAACCTGGACCCACGTGGCCTTCGTGGACACAGCCCAGAGAAACATAGCAAGTCTCCCACCAGGCAACCATGTGACTCCCACCCAAAACCCTGCAGCTCTGACCTACTAGCCCAGAAACAGCTATTGATGTCAGAGCAGGCATCGCCAGGCTGTGGAAAGGGAACTGCCAAGTCCAGCCCAGAGCTGAGTCAGAGACACCGGCCGGTTATCATGGCGGGGGCAGGCTGCGGGAGTCCCGAGGCCAAGCCGGTGACGATGGGAACGCCGGAGCACCTGAGGAAAGGGCGGGTGATCGTGGGTAGTCCAGAGTCTATACGACACCACCATCACTTTCAGCACAGCTCCGGGATGGAGCATGACAAGGGGAGGTATAGTGGTGGCTCCCCTGGCAGGGACGGGGGTCAGAGGAGGGCAGCGGGAGAGGAGATGTCCCCCCACCACCAGAGTCTGTACAACGGTAGGCACAGGGTAACTCTTATCTTGTATTTCAATTCATACCTCATTCATGACCCATAAAGAAGACAGTTGTTAAATTTACATTAAGATACATATAGAATATTGATTTGAAATCGTAATGGGCTGATTGAGTCATTGTCATCTGGCTTTGAAATGATGGATATGTGGCTATTTATTATATAACACACACTTTATATATATATATATATACACACATACATATACACACACACACACATATACGTATATGTATATATATACCTCTTAAGCTTTTGATGCACTAAATCAAAAGAGACCTAGGCTGTGTTTGAAACCGTTCATCAGTGTTGCCAGATTGGAAATGTAACTATTATACCACTGGCTCAAAATTATCGTATTTTGAGAAAAATTGTTGTACGCCAGTCACAATCATGAGAATGAATAGATTAAATTTAGATGTACATTGCACAAAAACAATGACTGTTCGACTTGAGGCAATCACAATCAACTGAGGGTCTCTGACTAATTATGATTTGAGTCTGTGACTTTCAAGGGATAGCCCTAATTATAATCCACAAGTTTCACCAACAAAATACTCTTTTACTGAAAAATATATCCCCCACATATACAACCTGCAGTGCTTAAGTTATTGGCATAAGCCAATGACATTTCCCATTGCAGAAGCAAGCGTTTGGGTATGATATTTATATGGAAAGCCTATGGAGGCTGTCTGATTTACTTGTTTTGGCTGGGTTGCGTTTACTGAATCTCTACAACAGAGTTGGTGAGTGCAACTTAGCATTACTCATAATTGCGACCTTGATTCATGATAACTGTTTGTGACATGGTTTTGAAAATTGCAAGGGGTGATTTTTTGTACCTCTTGCAAATGTATATAAATCTCAGAAGAGTCCTTCCCATGGCATGAAATGTTTACAAGAAGAGTTTGACCCCTTATGCAAGTTGAATTTGCATGTTGTGATACCCACTGTAGGTCTGTCACAATGCATTGTTTACCGATTTGAAACCAGCAATAGTTTATATCATGTGCCCCACTGTTTATTCATCCTCCTTAAAACCTGGTTTTCTATTAAGTGTACTTAATGACTGAATTCACACACACACAGACTCAAACTATGTGTTCACATACTCATTGGTAGACTGCTAGTGTAGGGTTAATGTATGGACTGAAAACACAAGGTCTAGTTCATCCACAAAAAGTCACAAGTATTCAACTAAGCTTAGACCCAGTTTAGGGGCCAGACTAACCATAAAACACATACACACACACACACACACACTTATGTGGATTCACTGGCTGTAGCAATAGTTGTCAGAGAGTGAGGGAGATGTGTACTCATCTGTGTGTGTTTGTGAGCTGGGGAACGTGGGTGATGCAACTCTCCAGGGTGTGTGTGGGTTACAAAGGTACGCTAGAAGCGTGTTGAGGGCACACTTACACACACATTGAGAAACTGACGCGAGCGAGAGCATAGAGAAAGTCTTTAAAAACACACAAGATTAACATTGAGAATATTTCTAAATATTAATCTACTCTGTCTCCACATTTACTGTATGTCTTTGTGTCACTTCACATCATGTCCTCTGTCTCTTTTTGTCCACTTGCCTTCACTTGTTCTGTTATCACCACATTTCAAAATAAAGAGAAAAAAAAAACACACGAGAAAGATGGTTTAACACACAACGACAGGTCGACACACATGTAGAGTGTGTGTTGTGCAGCTGACGGCTCATTTTAATTAGCTCACATTCGACAGTTGCTCAACACTTCTTTCAGATTGATTTTTCCCTCATGCACACTATAAAAGAGGGCTTGCTGACAGCAGAGGACACATGTGCTCTGAAATGATAGAGATGTGAAATTCCTTTTTTTGGCTTTAAAACCAGAATTTTTTTTTCCAACTGCCATGAATATTATGTTTTACATAATATTACATATTCCAAAGCACCCCCCTGTAATGTGTCTGGTGTAGTTGTCTTTCTGTTTTTCTAAATGTTTATTTTGAGTGCAACTGAATTAATGTGTTGTGTCCAGAAAGTCAGTGGAGGGTGAAACCACATCACCCATCCTAGGAGCTGTGGAGCAGAATTTGATTTAGGAGAGTTTTCATGCCTCCATGCTGGCAATAGACATGGCCGGAGGCATTATGTTTTTGGGTTGTCCATCCATTTGTACGCTTGTTTGTTCGTCCTTCTCATTTATGTGAACGTGATATCTCAACGCCTTCATGGAACTTCTTTAAATTTGGCACAAACGTCCACTTGGATTTGGCAATTAGCTGATATTGGTGGTCACAAGTCAAATGTCAAGTTCACCATGATTTCGATACACCCTTATTGAATGTCTTCAAATTTGGCACAAACGTCCACGAGTCATGGATGAAGTAACTAGAATTTGGTGGTCAATGGTCAAGGTCACAGTGACCTTACATCTCATTCAAGTCTTTAGGGTGTTACCTAAAACATGATCTCACTAAACATGTTTTTGGTCATTACTAAAGAATTCATTCCCCAATTATGACAAAACGGGACATAATGATAAAGTGATGACATTTAATATCCAAAGGTGATTTTCATTGTGGCATCATAATGTTCTGCAAAAACACTTCTGATCACTTCTCAATATCATAATTTAGGAACAGCAGGAAAGACATAGTCAGATATTGTTGGGTTGTAAAGCTCCAACTTGAGCAACTATAAGTGCAACTTGAGTGGATCATGGAGGCATACAACAGTGATGCAGTAATTCCAGTTTTGCACTGTTATCTCAGGTGGGTTATTTGAAAAGACTGTTACTATAAAAGTTTTTGGGGAGAAGCACTTCCCTCTACAAGAGCCAGGCTAGATGTAATAATTGGTAATGATCAACCACATTGGAGCAGGAAAACACTCTGGGTGGGTGAGCAGAATCCATTGGCCGAAATTAAATTTAGCTATAGCCTGACAACAATTTAGCTTTATATTAGCTTTTTAAAATTTGATCTGCATTCATATGCAGATTTATCTGGAGCCCTTAAAGTCAGGAGACATGATATTTTTTGTTTTCCGTGCAAAAGTTAATTACTTTGTGGGAATGAGATTAATTACTTGTGTGCACAAGGTAATATGTGAACTTTTGGGACTTCAGGGGCTCCATAGGTATTTTTTAAAATAGAAATTAGTGGAAAAGCCAATGCATTCTGTGTCCATGCATTTGTGACTATTGGTTAATCAAGTGAAATAGTTTTTGTAGTATGCAGGAGCTTTTCACATTGTGTGCTGTTTCTGCTGTTCTGTTTCACCTTTCAGACACACCTCTGATTCAGAACTTATTAGTATAAGAATTGATGTAGATCCATGATTTATGAGAAGAATGTTCACAAGCTGTTATTATGCCACAAAAAAATGCATAAAACATACAATATCTTTTGGAAAATGTTCTTTATTAACCTCCCCCCTCCAGCCAAAGCTTTGCATATTCACTGTTGATTACTACTGGAGCTCTGCAGCTTTTTTGCGTAGCATAGCAACTGGTTTGATATGATGTTTTTTGCACCCTTGAAGCAACTGCTTACACTCTAGGCTCCATGTTGGAGGTTGGAGTCTTTCTGTTTCCCGGCTGTATCTGATGCTATTTGTGAATGAAACACAAGCGTGTCGGTGCCATACTACGTTGTCCAGTAGCAGTAACGATTTTTATAGTGCTGTGTGGAAATGCTTTATATTACAGCTCAGGCCATGGGAAATAGCTTTGTACCTTGGGTGGACGCAGGATCCCTGACTCAGCTGTTACCAGGAAACAATAGTGGCTGGATGTACTGTACCGTAAGATTAGATGATGCATACATATACTCACGCCTTAATACTATTTGCAGCAAACTATATGCTTTCAGTAGCAGTGAAAGCTTAGTCAATCTCCAGCTTTCCTCAGTTTTTCTAGCACCCAGTAGGATTCTTAGTAGAAAACACTGTATCCAGTTCAGTAAAAATAGATGCATTAATCAGCACATGACTTAGATTGCAACTGTGAACATTTCAGGTTTAAATGGTTATACTCAGACGTCATAAAGAGCTGAAATGTTGTCTGAAGAGGACAAAATTAACATTTTCTGGAACAGTGTAGATGGCAGAAACACGGAAGTTAATTTAGTTTAATAGGATGTGTCACTCGCCATAACTTCACCCCACTGAGTCCAAATTTAATGACTTTTTATTATTGTAATGAAGCAGCAATGACAAGAAAGCTGTATATAGGCCATTTATCAAATAGAGCATCATTTAAGATCAATATTGTCTGATTGTTAAAGATATTTGTCAGTCCTCCTGGTTATAAACATGCAGAATGCTGAGGATTTAGTGAACTAATGCTCCTTTATGTGGCCTTTCTCCTGGTCATTTATACTGAATAGAAACTCCTCTAATCAAGGTCGTCCTCACTTGTTTCTCCCCTGTGTTCACGGTGTAAAATGGTAGTTTATTAGGAAATAAAGATCTCAGTCAGCTATTCATTTTCCCTCTTCGAGATCAGACAATCATCAGAGACTCCCCAACCTGAGTTAACGCTTGCTCACATTGGTCTTTTTTTTTGTTTTCATCTAACTTAAATGACAGCCCAGCCCAATTGCACACAAACTGCGCTGCCAACTTTAATACTACAGAGAAGTTTCTGATTTGAGTGGCAGCTTTTACCTCTTAATTCTGAGTAAACATGGTTGCCTTGTGTTGTGTTTACTGTAATTGCTGCATTTTAGTGGCCTGACTGTCAAAATATGAAAATTAGTCACTGGAAACTCTTCCATCGGGTGGGTCAGTGACTGGGGCTGAACTGACTTAATAGAAACTAGAGTTTCTCTGCAGCTTGTATCTTTTCACTGCTTCCCCAATCCCATCCTTCTCCTCAGCATCATCCATCTCCTCCACCCTTCATTCATTCCACTTCGATTTTCACCCTGTTCACATCTGTCTGCCCTGTCCCTCTGCACCGCACCACCAGCATGTAATACCTATTCTTTGCAGGTCTCCACCTCTTGTTGCCACCCCACGTAGAGCCAGTGTAAATCTTCATTAAGCTGCCTCCATCAAGGGCCAGCACTTTTACAAATTGAGGTCATTAACTTCAGTGGTCTCGCTGCACTGCTGCCTTAGTGCACTAAATAATTGAAAAGGCCCTGTGTGATTTTCACCTTCTATAGTAGTGCTGGTACTATCGATACATGCCGTTTCTAAAACTAATGTGACCCTCAGGCTGTCTGTCTGAGTGGGCTGGAGCTGAAGGCTGTCTGTTCATGAGATACCTGTGCATCATGATAACAGAGAGGTTGATCAGTGCACTGTGCCATAAGAGTTCCTGAACACAGCAGTCTGTGGTATGTAGTCAACATTTTTAAGAAGTGCTGTGACTGCTGTGTTTTCATGCCAATTGGGAACCAGCAGAGTCTGAAGTCCCTAATCAGCAAGTGCATAGCAGACCTCCAAAGCAGCACTGGTCTGTGAAGTGAGTTTGTTAGCTAGTGATAAAGTTAGTTTGAGTCAAGTGAATTTATGATAAAGGGATACTTTGCCGATATTCAACCAGCCTTGGGTCAAGACAGTGTAGGGTGTATGTAGGTGAACTTTGGTAAACTTTCTTCCATCTAACCAGTGCCTAGATAATCCTCCACGCCATCCTGCTGGCGCAATACCAAATGCCATAATTTGCGTGATTTGATTGGACACAAAGTGTCCACAGCTGGTCAAGAGACAGATCCTCTCACTGTCTTAAACCAGCTTGTTCTCATTTCCAACTTGTCAAATTGTGCCACTCTGTCAGTGCTTTCAGCATACAAATGTGACGCCAAAAGCCAACTTACACAATCATATGCAACACGAACGGATGGCATCAGAAAATGTCATGGTCGGACAGAACTGGTGGCGTTGTAATTGTAAGATGGCGAATGGCTGGAAGGAAGTAGGCATGTCCACATGCAATGTGCACAGACGCCATCACTTAAGAAAGTGGCTGGATGTGGTTGGATAGAGACGGTTGTGTGCCTGAAACGCTGAGAGAGGACGATGGGTGTGGAGGTGAATGGCTCCCACAAACAATTGACTTTCGAGCTGGAGTTAAGAGTTCACTTCCCATTTAGATATGTGTGTGTTTGTGCTACACCTTACCATGTACCTCTTTTGCCTAATCGAACCATCGTCACAGTTTGCGCTGTTCTGTAAACATAGGGACTGCGCTGCTTCATCCCACCATGACATCATCCCACAATGTGCAATTGTTGAAATCATAATAATGGCAACCTGGAACGTAAATTGCTAATGCAAAACCATACCTAAAACGCAATAGGTAGATGCAAAAGCTACTTATACAATGGTACCAGGTAACGAGTTCAAAGTGAGAACATATTGCTCAACTCAGGCTAAAATCAATCAAATGGTAAAACTAGGCATTGATGATCAAATATAAATCAAGATTATGTTACCGCACTGCCTTTTTATTGCTTGAAATGTTTTCAGAAACATATTTTAATGCCCCATTTTGCCGTAATGTCAAGAGTTTGGGAACAGGAAGTGGGCATCATGCTTCCTGCACAGTGAAAACAGCGGCCAAATAACCTGAGATCAAATGGTAAAACTAAACTTATTCACTGCCGCATGATAACTGCCCTGACAACTGCCTGCCTGCAAGATGAATTTCCCAAAAAAATAATGTGTTAAAGCCACGGTCCGCGGCTGTGATGCCACTGGCAGAAGCACAAGCTAGCTTGTAGCTGCATGCTGTTGCAACACAACTAAAACTACTGAAATTACAGCTTTACAGATTTCTACATATTCGGACAATTTAACAGTCATTTAAAGTTTGATGGAAATATTATCCAAGTTTTTCCTCTGTCATCACAAGTTGCTTGCACTTTGTTGAACAACTCTGGGTATACAGACACCAACATTATCAGCCCCTCCATCTTGTCTTGTTTCTGCCTCCATGATGACTGCTATCCTGTTTGACTGGCCATTCCTGAGCGGCAACCGCCAAAAGTTTAATACGGTGAACTCAATGCAGCAGAGCAAAAACTGTCCACGTGCATGTTGGTGGAACCTGCTTCATACGTCAACCATCTTATTCAAAACCTCTTCCCCTCTGCCTCCTTCACCTTACTGAAATGACTGGAGGCGGCTAGTTATCAAGCAGCAGTGTGAAAGCCCCTTAGGCAGCACTGATGTTACTGTGTTGAATATTAATTGCCAAAAAAGTTTTCAGAAACATATTTTAGCTCACCTTTTAACCGTAAAACTTGGAGATTCTGCATGTTTTTTTGCAGAAGCACAACTGACAATTACATTTTTTGCTGTGTACGACACAGGTTTGCAAAAAATATGTGTATTTTCTCCATTATTAGCTTGCTTCTTTTTGTGGTGAAGCTGTTCTCTTGAACCCAGCTGGTGTTGTTGCCAGCCCTGGGTGGATATGTGCTGAATCAGATGGGAAGAATTAGTGTGCAAAACTCATTAGGCTCTGTACATAGAACCCAAAGCAGGCTCCAGTACAGATGAGATTGTCGATTTGGGGTGGAGTCTTTGTTCCCACAGAGGAGGAGAACAGAAGATTCTCCATGCTTCATTAGGAGCCCGACGTCTCTCTTTGATTGAAGCATGCGTGGCAGAGCTAATGACACACACACACACACACACACACACACACATAAATTATTGCACATTATATATGCACACTAGTTTATTTAAACACACACTGATGTATGTATGTACACATCATACAGTCACATACACTCCGTGAGCATTATAAATGTGACACTAATGAACCCCTTGAAACCTGTGCAAATTGGCTTGATTTCTTAAAAAAAAAATGGTGAGAAGGTGTTGAGCAAGGTAAGAAGAAATGACCCTGAAATAAGCAATTGGTAAAAAGAAATTAGTAAAAAGCACAAGAATATAACAAGAAAATTAGCAAAAGAAAAAAAAAATAATAAAAAAGTAAAAAACAAACAAGAAATTGACCTTTAGAATTGGTTAAAATGTATAACACTCTATAAAAATAATTTTAAGATACATAATGATAATTTTAAATGCAGTTCCTTCAATTTTTCTCCCTAGCTTTTTTTTCAAAAATATTTTTCTAAATCCACTTATTATAACATTTATAGCCAAGTTGCTCATTTCCTTTTTTTCCCCAGTGTTTTTGTACTCAGGGTATAAAGGTCTAACTACCTATGACAGGCATCTTAACCCAGCACAAAAAAGTGTTGACTCTATCTGTTGAGTATAAATCTGCTTAGAATTTATGTCAGAATGCTTCTCAGATCTTGCGTCAACATCCAGTTTAGACGGTTTTCTTCAGAATCAGTAGTGGTTCAGTACATACGGTGTCTATGCCAAACGCCTCTGAATAAAGAGTCTAAACATAAGGTTAAGACAATAAAAGCAGCAAGAGACTGTATAAAAAGATCCTTCACCTCAATATCAAGACACCAAATGACACCTTGCTTTTACTCCATTTTGGTGTAAAGGTCTGTCAAATTTGTGCTGTAGCAACCTTACTGCAGAACCTTTTAGAATCTGACGGAAAATGAATCCTGCGTCTGTATCGTCTGTGACCATAACAGCACCAAGGCTGCTCCATAACCAAAGCCATAATGCTGCTATATAAGGTAGCGGGGCCATCTGTATACCAGCAAGTCCTCCAACCCATACAACGTCATACATTGTTTTTACATGTGAGAAAGAGAGGCAGCAGGACACTTTTGGTGTCCCTCAAAACATTGGTGCTTATGGAAGGAAATATCTAAAAAACAGTGGTTCGAAGTCATGGGGCTAGAACATTAAAAACACACCAATGTGTATCAGGTTGCCCCTTCTTCAGGGTGTAGTGAGAGTGTGTCGTGGAAAAAAGGATGCCATTTTACCCTAAGAACATGACAAAGACCTCAAGGCCTTGACTTGGCTCCAAATTTCCCAGATTTCAGCTTGAGATTGATAATATCAATTGTCTATGGGACTTGCTGGGACTCACAATCTACAGGTGTCAAAGGATCCACCGCCAACGCCCCAACCAAAGGACACCCTGCAAAGGTCCTGTGTGCATGCCTAACAGGTCCCAGCCAAGTCCAATCCAAGAGGGCCCCACCACAGATTGGGGGTACCTCTGAGGTCCAGCAAGTCCCATCAAAGCTTGATCAGATTGGGATCTCAAGAATTTGGTAGCAAGGATGACGTCTTAAGCTCTTTGTTACATTCCTCGAACCTTTCCTGAGTAGTTTTTGTGGTGTGGCATGGGGCATTCTTCTGCCGGGGTGGCACTGCCATCAGGGAGTGCTGTTGCCATGAGGAGTACTTGGACTGTAGATGTAGTTTTAATGTTTTGGCAGGTGGGTGTATTTCACATACACATCTGTCTTAAAGGTGAAGGCTTGGCTGTAACAGTAGTCATGGGTTAATTACTTGACATTGCATGTCATGCATGTCATGTGCGTGCAAACTTCTCTACTTAGATGCTGAAATGATACACCTGCAGCCTTACAAACAAGGACAGTCTCCTGTTATTAAACCCTCTGTCAGTCAGTTAGCTGTGGTGTGTAAATAAAATTATTCTCTATTCATGGTTTCCTGTTAGCATTGGAGACTTGAAACACAGCATGCCCTCATGCAAGTTCAGCTTTTGTGGTTTCATGCTTTAAAGCTCTCTCTCTCTCTCTCTCTCTCTCTCTCTCTCTCTCTCTCTCTCACACACACACACACACACACACACACACACACACACACACACACAAGCACAAGGCTTAGGGGCTCCATGTAACAAGCTCGCACTGTTCAGATAAACCTATTTAGGCAGTGCTGGTCTAATTGAATTTGTCTGCTCCAGACTGAAATGAGTGTGATTTGTGGTGTGTGTGTGTGTGTGTGTGTGTGTGTGTGTGTGTGTGTGTGTGTCAGTGCATAACGTGAACCTCAGCTGCTTTGGTGTCAAACTGGAATGTAATTTGTGCCCTCCAGAGATCCTGGCTGTAGGAGGGAGGGATGGAGCTGGCATTGGCTCCGCTGACATTTTCCGTCATCCCTTCTCTCCTTACTCCCCGTCCTTTATATTAATCAGTTTCTTTTACCTTTTTCCTTACCTGTCTTTCTCAGAGGTCCGTCCTCTTTTATCACTTTAGCTATGTAGTTTTCATTTAACATTCACTTTTATGAGCTGTCATTGTGATATATATTCAGTCAATCAATGTGTCACATGAAATCATACAAGGTGCAACTCCAGGGAAATGCGATCCTGTCAGCTCCTACAACCTGTGCATTGCAATTTAGTCCATTTTGCGTCTTCTTACTGCTGCTGATTTATAATTGTTCATGTTTCCAGAAGTGCATCCTGGATGATTCTGATGTTCCATGGCTTCTGGGTGTGGAATGATTTAACTTTAGTCTTGGGTGTTTTTGCTTCTGTTGCTTCATAAAGGAAATCCACCACTGACTCAGTTAGATAGTTGATGTCATATGTGATGTCGATGGAGGAGTCCTGGAGCATGTTCCAGACTCTCCTGCGTCACGGGGGGGATGCCTCATAGTTTGCATGCATTTCATGATCTCAGTAATATGGCATCAGTATATGGTATATGATATAAGCATGCAGCGCTAACTAAACTTTGAATGAACTTTGAGTCATAAAGTACCTCCACTCCATGTTTATTTTACTAAATCTGACCTCCATAACTTTATGTCAATAATGTAACTTAATGTTAAGGATGTAACGTCATTCATGGGGTGCTAATTAGTAGGGTATTACACAAACTATGAAGAACACTGTGCAATGTTAGCAGTGGTTATGACTGCTTCTAACACCACAATGTGTTGCTTTTCACACTTTGATTATGTACAAATAAAGATATAAAGTGTTAGGGAGTGAATTATAGAGGTGCTGGAAGGTTACTATTTCCAACATAGAAGAGGTTTTCCATTACCGTTGGCTGTAACTAAGCACATTTAGGGGCCATTTACTTGCCAATGGTTCTTGCATGAAACAATAAACTTTTGTTGCATTTTAGCTTCCACACGACATCAGCGTTTTGGAGGCCTGGAAATGCAGACTTCTGAAACCAGGTTCCAGAGTGTAATCTTTTGAAAATACACCCCATTTGCCCTTCTGTCGTGAACTGGCAATGCTCAGATCCTGTGAGAACGGTAATGTCATAGCCACACTTTGCGCCTGGTGTTCTTCTATCATGTGTCATTACAAAGTTACACTACCAACTACTGGCCTGGCATCCATACTACAGCATTTTCAGTTTGTGGATCCGTGAACACGAGGATTGTTTTCACAATGTTCATGTAAACACAGATTTTTTTTTTAAATGCAAAAGGGTTTTCCGTTTTTTAGTAGGGTCAGAATGTGGCCTTATTCAGGGAAAGATCCCTTGTTTCGGAAGCCCTGAACTAAACTACTTATGTCACTACAACAGTAAAATGCTGCTTCCTCATTGTTGCCTCATATCCAGTAACATCATGAATTGTCCCCTTATTTTAAAAAACAAAGACTCCTTAATCTAGTATCTGTTGGGTTTCAGTCACCACTGATAACAAAAATGTTGAACAAAAACCTTTTTTTGACCGTTATTTAAGCTTTGTTGTTGGTGTATTTAGAATAAGTTTTTGCTCTGTGAATAAACTTAAACGCAGGCCAGGGCCAGTGGAAGCTTAAATTTGACAACCTCAGTTTTTGTAAATCTCTTATACTCTGGAACATCACTTTAGAGTCACTGACATGTTTTGCAGTGGTATAACCTATTTTTAAATTTGTTATTATAAATTATTATTTAGTTAACTTTTTCTGTTTTCTGTTTTCCGACTATTTTATCATCCGAATTCCCAGCCCTCTTCATCACTCCTTGCATGCCTATCCTTGTCACATACCTTTATCTGATCTCCTTGTTATATTGTCGTCATAATAGTCTCCTGTAAACTGCAACTAGTTTCTCAGAAGTCCCAATTCCAGTGGACATTTGTACAAAAGATTGCACTTATAAAAGCCCACTTCTTACTCATTCTGCCTTGTTTGATTCCTATCTGTTGCCAACAAATGCTATAAAGCAAGACACCTCTCATCCCAGATCAGGAGGTGAAGCCAATCACTGATTTAAAAAGACATTTTATATTCCATTACATCCTCTCCTATCTAAAATTCCAGCAAATGGCTGAGAGGATTTGTGGCTCTTACATCACACTCGGCCCATATCAGTTTGACAGGACGATTTAGGAAATGAGAAAGGCCTCTTTTGTCATCATTCATCTGCTAATGGAGCCAGAGTTAAACAGGCTGAATCCTCTACAATGGCCTATTGATTAGCTTTACTACTGAGTGTAAAGTCCCAAACTGTTCCTATTCAGACACACAGTTTCACTGATGTAGAGCAACAACGTGTGACACGAGACCTTTGCTGCACTCTAACGTTGTGCACGGCTGCAAAATCACCTTCTTTAATTAATTCTCGGCTGTGTGTGTGTGTGTGTGTGTGTGTGTGTGTGGACAGAGGGAAGCAGGTGTGTGTGTGGCACATGTGTGTATAGATTGCATGGATTCTTGGTGTGCTATTGTTTGTTTACAGGGGTCAGGTATGGTGTTGACTGCAACAGATGGCCTGTATGCATGTTTGTGTGTATATTACAGTGTCTGCATGTGTTTCTATGCGTGTGTGTGTGTGTGTGAGTGTGTGTAATATCAGTGCCCTAGGTGAAACTGAAAACACAGCAGTTTTTGTTGGGCTCAGCTGGCCCAAGCTCACATTACTGTGCATAGGCAGAAAGTGTCTTCATGGCGAGCTGAAAGTACACACACACACACACACACACACACACACACACACACGCGCGCGCACACACACACACACACACACACACACACACACACACACACAGTCTTCTAGTTTCTGTCAAGGGAGCACATAATATATTACAGAGCTGCTGCTATTAATAAACATAAGCCACATAGTTTTGGATACCTGCAGCTTTTGGGCTGTCACTAAAATAAACCTGAGCACAAACACATTTGTGACCATTTGAACTACTTAAGAAAAACTTGCTGTGCACTCACGTTTTTAAGATGTCATGTGTAGCATATTAATATTGCTAAGTCATTTTCACACTCAGAGACATTAGCACATACAGTGGGACAGCCATCACTAGGCAGGTTTCCATTACAGATCTGCACAAAAACTGATGCAATATAACACAAAATGGCAAGATGACTGCATTTCCATTGAGTGATGTTATGCGACGTCTCTCGAGTTGTTTTTGGAGAAGTACCCTTGAAGTATTGTTTTAAGTCGATATTAAGTAGTATTGCAGTTGTGCTATCACTGGCTGGAATCTGACATTGAACTATAAATCAGAAATAGTCCTTTGGTCATAATATAACCATTTGAAAGCTGGAGTTTCTTGTGTTTGATCAATGCAACACAAGAAAACCACAGTTACATCTAGATACTGTATATATACAGTATCTAGATGTAAGCTCTGCATACTTGCATTTTCCCCAAAAGATAATGATTAGCTGATTAGCTAATCACACACCTTATTTTTTCACGTCATCAGTGCACACGCTTTTTGTTTTCATTCTAACCATGCAAATGGCTACTACCCAAAACTGGAAGTACCCAGCAAGCTCAGTATCTTTAAACAAATCTGTTTGTTAGATGATGGTACTTTTCTATAGTAATGCCAGTAGGTACAAAATCACCAACATCTCATCTTTTTGCTACAGCTGGAAAAGGTCAGAGAACAAATTATTCTTTCAAGTTTTTCCTCTCTCCACTGTTCTCACATAAAGCCTTGTCAAAGTAGTCACACCTCATTCAAGAATATAAACATCAGTTCCGTGTTCTGGGTATTTAACCCAGGACTAGTAGAAGTGCCCTGTGACTCGTATAGCCCTGAGCTATGAATATGCAGTGTGAAAAGCCCTAATGGAAAAATATGAAAATTAATAAAACTTGTGGCACCCTCGGACAATTCTCAGAGCACCCCAGGGTGCTGCGTCACTCCCTTTGGGAGCCACTGCTCTAGATAATCCACAGACCCTGCTGTGAACAGTTGAAAGCACATTGAGTTTGCTTGTGATGAAGTGTGTTATGTAAATAAAGTTGCCTTGCAGCACTGAATAGTCCCAGTGAAAACTGTTGACAGTGAAGTCTTTAAAATTCATTTTCAATGATATTTGATACATCTTGCAGGAATCAGATGAAACATTCAAAAAAGAGCAATAGAGAGACTGCAAAGCCAAGAACTAAATAAAGAGATGATAAGTAAGAAATCTATCTATCCATTTGGCTTTGAATCCATCAAAAAATGTGTATAAATCTTGAATTAGTAGGGATGGAAATTGTCAACATTTAACCCAAGAACTGTGAGAACGGCTGAATATTTTAACTAAATACACTATAAGCAGTCTTTTGTTCATGTTTGATGGCTTTGTCACAATAAAGTATTAAAGATACTGTATATGTGTTAGCAACAGTTTAGTATAGAAACTGGCTTTTTTTGAGAAAGAGACAATTCACTATTCCTCATGCATTCCTCCCTACATTCCTCCTGAGGGCAGACACACCTCACCAGCCAATGGAATGCATTAGGGTTAATGAAAATTAAATAATAAGAATGCCCTTATTTATCGGCCGCACATTGGAGTCAGACGATATTTTCTCGTTGTCGCCATGTTGTCATCTTTTCTGTCGCTAAGCTGGTGGCTTATTGGCACATCCAGCAGAATCAACCTGTTCTTATTATGAAGTTGTCAAATTTCAACGCTTTTGCAATGCTTACGGTGTAAGATCTTGACACCAAAAGCTACCTTTGATGTGCGCATAACATGCTGCTGAACGGCGTCAGGTCAGACCACGGCTGGAAAGAACTGGTCGCTGTGTTATAATATGCCTGCCGACAACTGGAAGGCACCTGCCATGTCAAAATGATACACCGGCCTGATATGCCGCTAACTACGTAATATTAGAAGCGCGAGGGTGCCTGTAGGGCGGACAGGAATGGTGGCGGGAGTCTGGTGTTCACTTCCTGTCTGTATGTGATGGGTTTTTTTTTCATATCTTAACATTTGCCTCTGTCCCCTAATCCTAACCATCTGTGCCAACATGTGCATTTGTTGACATCCTGGTTGTTTGCCATGTGCTTTTGTTGCTTGAACATAACCACTTGCAGTCTCATCCTACCATGTGCTTGTGCTGACATCAAAGTGACATCACGGAACGTAAATAGCAGACGCAGAAGGATACCTAGAGTGTAATATGTAGACGTGGGAGTCCACTGCAAAGTGGCAGTATGTGATGACTTGGGATGAGAACTTGTTAAAGAAGCTCTTAAGAAGTTGTCTTAGCTAGAAACTAACTTTTGTGAAAGTAAAAAGCAACATATCTATAAACAGGAGGCTCCATCTTTCTTTCTCATTAGTGTCTATCTTTGCCAAGACACTGATACTGAGCCAGATTATTTCTCATCACAGCACAGCAGCGTCTGTCTTTCACCCAGGCAATTTTTTTGTTTTTATACACAGGTTTTACTTTACTGGAAGACTACATAGAGCCATGTAAAGCACGTCATTTATAATCTCAAAATAATTCGACAATTGCTGCCTGGTGCCAAACTTTTGAACCGGTTGAAGAACCACTAAAATATGTCAACCTAATTGCCAATTTAATGATCCAGCTGTGGACCTCCCTCCCATAATGCATTTCTGCCTCCATGGGGTCATGTTTTATGTGTACGATGAGCCCATATCAATAAGGCTGTGATGATGGTCCCAATGAGTCAGAAGCGAAATCCCTCAATAATCAAATGATCCTAATTCCCCAGCGAAGGCAGATTCCTTTAAGTGCCTCAGAGACAGCATGTCCCCCTGCCATCATCAAAACAGTTTCTCTAAATCAAACTGTGAGACAGACAATGATTTTACCCTCCAGACAGCGACGGCAGACAGAGAGATAAGAGGCTATCTTTGAATGTTGCAGCTATGGCCATACATAAAACAACATTGCTGTGTCTCATTCAGGAGCCGGACTCTCTGAAGTCTGAAGTGTCACAAAGGGTTGACAAGACCTGTCTCAACTCAAGGCTTCTCCAGATGTGTCCGAAAATGGAGTCTTGTGTGGCTAAATTTGGAGGACACAACCACTGGGCCTCATGCAGCAACATTCTCTGAAATTTCTTTTACATTTTCTCTTAATTTTTTGGTTAGAGAAAAAAAATAAGTCAAGTCAACTCCTGATGCATCAAACACAGAAATGAATTGTTTTCAATATACTGCATGCAAAGTACATTTTTTGACTATTGCAACCTGCAATATGTCAATGATTGGCAGTAACACTGACTGTGACAGTGCACTTTGTGGAAATAGCATGTATTTTCTACATATGCCAAATATGGTAAAAATTATGCAATCAAGTGGAAAATAGTAAAAATGACAAATTCCAAGCAAAAATCCCAGAATGACACCCAGAAATAATACAATCCATGTTTTTATGCTGATGGCTGTGGGATCAAAAATTGCAGTTAGAATGGCTTTAATGGCGCATTTTTTGCACTTAACAGTATGAATATAACAATTTAGTTTCCACAGTGTATTTCAGACTTATTGTAGGAGCTGAACTGGAAAATCCAAGATTAAACAAAAATACACAATCTTGTTAAAGGTTATGCCATATACATGAACACAGCCAAAGTAATCAAAAAATGAAGAATGAAAAGCACATAAAATGCAACAAACAGTCCTTTAAACTGGACTCATTGGCCAATAAGTCTTGTATATTATGTACCAATGCGCAGGTTCGATGCTGATCTAATATTACACCTACTGACTCTGCTTCTAAACATATCCGATTCTCTGTTGTGTTTTTTTTTTCACTCCTATCCGGTCTCACTTTGTTTGTTTCATATTTTGACTTAAAATCTGTTGCTGCAATGATGAAATTTCCCCACGGGCATCATTAGACTTACATCCCATCTCCACCATGTGGGCGTGTGTTCCCTCATCCAGCAGCGGTCTGTGAGGATGAATGTCCAACAGGGCAGAACGAAGGGAGAGTTGGCTGGCTCTTATCCCAAATTGAATTCCCTGTGGAGGGGGGTTGGAACAGACGTTCGTGACCCTCGATGCCAACTAAGCCCCCACAATCTGTTCCCCCAGCTCCTGACAACTGGACTGCGTGTGTGGTTGATAGAAAACCGGAAATCAGATTTGTTAGTGTGTGTGTCAATATGGTGTGTGTGTGGGCAGAAGTATGAGCCTCCTTGTTTCACACCACCAGAGAGAGAATATGTCGTCTAACTCCATCACTGAGACTTTGGATTGAATCTAACTGAATAGAGGACTGGCACGACTAACAATGTGTGTGACGCATGTTGACAGGCTGACGCATGCTCTGACTGTGTGTGTGTGTGTGTGTGCTTGAAGAACAGTGAGTATTTACCTTGGTGATGTGTCATAACAGCTATGTGCCAAGCTGAAGGTCATTGCGTCTTTCAGGATGACTGTGAGTAACTCTGGGTGAAGCACGCACGTCCCTCCCTCCTTTCTCTCTACCAGATCTGTGCTGTTTTCTTCCCCCTTATTTCTCTCTTTAAACTCCTTTTAAAGTGGAAGCCCTTAGATGTTAGGTGATTTATTTATTTTTTTATTCATTTGCAGATAAAGATGGCCAAAACTTAAGTTTGTCTCATATTATCGCCTAAATTGTGTCATATTATCTCCTACGTGGGAGGTGTTATCTCCTATGTGTGAGATATTATCTTGTATGTATGAGGTAAACTAAGGTTTTGGACAACATTTCAAGACAATATCTCACATGCAGGAGATAATACCTCCTACATAGGAGACAATATAACACAACATAGGAGATAAGGAAAGGTTCAGAGCAATGGCAAAAAACATCACCTTATAACACCCCAGTTAGATGAACCCAGCAATGTTACATATTCCATGTTTATAGCTTCTATATATATTCAGATCGATGATTTGTTCTCCATTATAATGAAACTTAACTGTAAAATCAGACTTGCGCTCACCTCTCACTTCCTGATTAACAACTATGGCACATACAGAGGGCACACACAGTTTAATAATAGATAACTTCAACAGACCAAGAGTCATAAGGTCAGGCCTGCTAGCATTTTCAAAGAGGCGAGTAATGATTCATATATTGTCAGAGGTTTGATGAGATGCATGCTGCCAGGGTGCATTTATTTTTGGGGTTCCTAAATGGCTGAAGAAGTCTAACTGCTAGCACATCAGCCCCAACTGTGACTATCAGCTATTAGTCTGAAAAATCCCGAAAAGCTTTCCTCTGGAAAAACGAAGTCACGAGTAGGTTACTACGTTATAACTGCCCAGACAACATTTGTTTGTGTGGCCCATGTGTGTAACTAGTGAATTTCCCAAGTGGGTCCCAGATAAGATACACATTTTGGGCCCATAACCTCTTGGCACCCAGGTAGCCTGAGTATAACCCACCTCGATAAACCTACCAATGTGGGCAATTGGTATGGGGCCATTATTGGATCATGGACAATCCCATTTAAGGCCCATTTTCCAGCCCATTTATCATTTGCATGGGCCCCACATACAAATATTGGCTGGATACAGAGCTACAATGAGGATATACGCTTTTGCATTTTGTAATTATTTTGAATATGTTTGAATTTAGGCAAACTTGGGGGCAAGTCTTGTAAAATTTCTCTGTAATTTCAGTATCTGTCATGTAGTTTGGCGGATGACAGAGTGTATTCAAAAGGAAATTGCAATGGGATTGTACAGCCCGTTCTCATGCCCACCTTGTAGAATAGTGCCACTTTGACAGTGCTTTTTGTGCATCTTTGGTGTGAACATGAAACACCGCTGGTTTGTATCAGGTGATGGCCAGACAGAATCAGTCTATGTGTTATTATATGCTGACAAACAGCCAGACAGTACCTGTTGTGTCTGCATGATGGATGCCAAAAACCCAGTATCTGTCATGTAGTTTGGCGGATGACAGAGTGTATTCAAAAGGAAATTGCAATGGGATTGTACAGCCCGTTCTCATGCCCACCTTGTAGAATAGTGCCACTTTGACAGTGCTTTTTGTGCATCTTTGGTGTGAACATGAAACACCGCTGGTTTGTATCAGGTGATGGCCAGACAGAATCAGTCTATGTGTTATTATATGCTGACAAACAGCCAGACAGTACCTGTTGTGTCTGCATGATGGATGCCAAAAACCATGGGCTTTCATGTAGGAGTCTGGTGTTTGCTTCCTATCTGAATGTATTTTTCTCTACACCCTACCATGTGCCACCTTCCCCTAAACCTAAACATCTGTGGAAGCATGTGCGTTTGTTAACATCCTGCCGTTGGTTACCATATGCTTGTGTTGTCTAAACATAACCACATGATGCTTATTCCAACCATGTGGATTTGTTGACATCATGGTAGCGGCATCCTGGAACATAAACAGCTGACCCAGATGGATACATAAAACATAATGTGTAAATGTGGAAGTTCACTGCAAAGCAACAACATGTGATGACTCGGTATCAGAGCGTGGTTATATGTGGACTATGTTGTTTAGATGACATGTCTGTGGTGTGATCAGGAACCCTCCTTTGAATATAAATGTTCTAGAACATGATGTAACTGTCCTTCCCCTGATTTCAGGTTAAACACACCTGCATCTGCTCCCTGTGCTGTGTGCAGCCCCCTCAGAGATGGACCACAACCAGAGTTTGTGTCAGAGTGACAGGCTGAGGCAGAGCAAATGTGTGTGTGTGGTTTTTGTGTGGGGGAGCAGGGGAGGGGTCAGGACATATTCCACTTCCTGTTCTCACTGCATTCAAGATGAAATGGAGCCTTTTTTCTTTCATGAAAGCAGATGCAACCATGGGATACACATTGAATGTCATTTTTTTAAGCTGAACTTGCGAAGTCTGTCACCACAAGGAAACATGAACACATCAGGGCCAAATGGAAATGAGAGGCTAAGCCTGGAAGTGTCCTGTATTTTTTGCTAGGCAACTGCAAAGTCAGCCGTCAAACTCAATTTTTACAAGTCCCTGCTTAGACCCTATGTTCCTCCAAGTACCATAATGTTGTTAACCTCACTGAGGAATTACATAACGTGTACATCCAACACATTCCCATTCCAACTCGCCACATGGTGCCACTCAGTCAGTGACCTTCTGCGTCTACTTATGATGTTTTAAGGTATCCTTCTGTGTCAGCTGGTTAGGCACTGGGATGCCGTTACCGTGATGTCAAAAAATGCACATTGTGGGATGACGCAACCCGTTACTGTGATATCACAGCATGCAGAAAGCAGCATGGTCCTTAAGTTTAAATAACAGTGTGGACTCCTATGATAATTGGAATTAGGCAACAAAATCAGTTTTAGGCAAAGATGCACATGGTAAGGTGTAGAAAAAAAACTCACTTCCAAACGGGACATGAACTCTGGCCTTCTGTACAAAAGTCAATTGTTTGTGGTACCATCCACCTCTCCATGCACCCACCCTATTAGTGCACTGGCTCACCTTATATCATGTTGTTACCGACAACGTTATTACAAGTGATGCCACTGGTGCATGTTGCATGTGGATGTGCTTGGTGCCATGTCTGCAGGTGTATTATATGCCACATGTTCTGTCTGAGCGTATTCTCATCCAACACCGTCCGGCCACACTCAGGTTGGACACAGAAAGTGGCTTGGCCTCACCTTTTTACTGAGAAAGCACTGACAGAGTGGTTGTATTTGACGTGTTCGGAGTGAGATTTGGCTGAAACATCCTAAACTTTACTCGGATATAATCATTTCCAATAAACTAAACTATACTGATTATGTACTCCACAGAATAGCATTGCTTTATGGCCTACATCTTTACTGTTCTTCAGATTGGTCTTGTCTCGGAACTGACCGCACTTTCCTGGGTCTTCTCTTGGCCTCAGACAAAGAGGACTTAATGTCAACACCAGTCAAGACCACAACTACAGAGATTTCACTAAATTGCATGTGCAACAAAGGAATGTTGAAATAAGATGGTTTTGCTGACTTCAGCTCCTTAGTGTTTTTTTTTTTTTTTTGCTCTTAACACCACAAGCAAAATTCCCACATAAATTTCACTTTTGCAATGTCATTTGATTACTTTATCAAGACATTTCTGATGGTATGCTACATATACACATATGTACAGCATGGCAGTAACTGAGAAAAAAAATCTGTGGCTGTTTTTATGGGTATGTGGATCTTTGAGATCAGTTTGAGGAGTGCCTATGGTTTCCACGTTTTATCATAAGTGTGTCATGCAGTGTGGAACTTACACTGGTCTGGTCTTGACTCAGTCTCAACCACTCAAAGTCTTGGTCTTGTCTCGGTCTCGACACACTCTGGCCTCAGTCATGACCTGGTCTCAGTTTAGGTGGTGTTGATGGTCTAACACATTATCCATATCAACTTTCGGCCATTAAATGTCAATATTTTGTTTGATGGCTGGTCTGCTGCCCTAAAGTGGCTGAAACAATCAATGAATGAAATGTCACACCAGGTACATTTTTGCTGTGAAATGAATCAATTTTTATAAAATCAGATACATTTATAGAGAAAAAATGCAAATCTTCGGCATCAAATACAACTTACACCATGGAGTCACCTTCACAGAAAGTCTGAAAAGTGCTCAATAAAAAAGATATGTGTTTTAAAAGTTTGGGGTTCAAATATGCCTGTTGAATAAACTATGTGACTGCTTGTTAACTGACAGTCAGCTGGTCTTGGTTACCAGCTAATACCAGCATGTTCCTTGATGGCTTACATATATGCATAACAACTATTGCCCTAACTTGCTGTATGTAGAAGGTACATAAAGTGCATTACCTTTTTTACGAGGACACTTTCTCATGAGATCAGAACTTAACAATCAGGTACATCGGCATATAAAAGTGACACAATCAGCAGTTGTGCATCAAGCACATGCTTTCGCAAAGAAAAGAAAAAACAGCTATTAGTCTTACAAAACAGAAGGAGGAACAGAACAAGAGCTCACCTCTAGTTCTACCTTGCAAATTTACATCCAGCAAGGATGCAGATTTGGGTTTCCTAGGATAGTGCAAGGCTGTTCAAAAGTGCTTCAGTCCAGCTTAAGGAAAAAACACAGCACAACCATTCTGCTTCTAAAGTGGTGAATGATATTATTGATGCACTTGACTGCAAAAAATATTGTGCTGTTCTTTTTCTTGACCTGTCAAAAGCTTTTGACACAGTCAATCATGTCATCCTGGTGGATAGGCTCTGTAATATCAGGCTATCTGGTCATGCTGTAGGTTGGTTCACAAATTGTCTGATAGTGCACAGTGTGTCCAGTTTGCTGGGTCTTCTTCTACCTCCCTCCCTGTATCAAAAGGCATGCCCCAGGGCTCCATTTTAGGTCCATTGTTGTTCATCATATATGTGAATAATCTTTGTATCAGTTTATCAAATGCTGCTTTTCATTTTTATGCAGATGACACCATTATCTACTGCTCGTCTCCCTCGGCAGCTCAAACTCTAACACTGCTGCAGTCTGCCTTTGATGCATGTTGTTCAGTCCCATCTGACTCAACTCAAGCTCATTGTAAATGCAGACAAATCTAAAGTCATGCTCTTTTCAAATGGAAAAAAGCTCCCATCTACTTCTCCTAAGATCCTAACTGCCCAAGGAGTTGAAATTGAAATGGTTAACATCTGTAAGTATCTTGGTATTAATATTGACCAAACTTTGTTGTTCAAACCTCACATTGTTGGATTATGGTGATCTGCTTTTTATGAATGCACCTGATCATTGCCTAAAGAAATTGGACACTTTACCATTGTGCCTGTGGACAATGGTAAACAGTAAACGGTGTCCTGTGTACTGACCTTCGTGCAGGTGTCTGGAGCTCTGTCTCAAATGTGTGTTGGTTTTTCTTTCTACACCTTACCATGTGCCTCTTTTGTCTAAACCTAGCCATTGATGACTTTGTTGCTTAATCCCAATCATTGTGACAGTCCATGCTGTTGTGTAAACATAAGGACCATACTGCTTCATCCCATCATGTGCATATGTTGACATCACGGTCATGGCATCCTGGAGCGTAAACAGCAGACGTACAAGGACACCTTAAACATCATAACTAGATGCATAAGGTGACCGACAGAGGGGGCACCATGTGACGAGTTGGGATGAGAACTGTGAACCAGTGTGTTGTGCCCCAGTGGAGTGACGTCATTGAAGACTTCTCCTCTTTTGATTCTCCTTGGGATAGCGAAGGAATGATCGCCCTTCCGTACTACCACTGATTGGCTAGTACTAGTTGCTTTTGTTGGTTGGGTTTGTTGGGTTTAGGCAAGATAAGTGGGATTGGTATGATTTAGGGTAAGAATGTCAGGGTAAGGCAAGAGTAAGGCAGAGTAGGGTGAGTCATTAGTTTGCTATTCTAGCAAATTTGCTCTCTTGTTAGCAGCGCTGCTAAACCATGTCCATAGATGGATTTGGTGCAATCGCTATTGGATACAAAACTGATGCAGATTTATTTGAAACCTAATTATTGCTCACTATCCGACTGTATCCAGCCTGCTGTACTGTGTATGTGAATGTTTGTCTTTGTGAATACCCTGCAGGAACACAGTTGGTTTGTTGCTAATGGAGGGGAACATTACCAAGGGACAGTTAATTTGACAGTAGCATCAATGAGAGTGAGAGGGAGGGAGAGAGAGATAGAGAGAGAGAGATGCAGTGAAGTATGTGGGTGTATGCTTCGGGCTGAACTAGCAATGACACACTAATTTCCTGCTAGATGCTCACTGTCTTTGTGCGTGTGTGTGTTACATTGTAGGTTATATGCTCCACTGGTATTTTTTTTTTTACCTCAGTGTAACTCAATCCAAACAAGCCTATTTGAAGTACTTAGCACATAAAGGAAAAGAAAGGTATGGAAAAGCAGATTGTCAGTAGCAGTTTACACTCAGGGGAAACAGATTAATAAGAATGAAAGAGAAGACTTGATGTTCAGTGTACTCTGTGGACTCAGACATGCATTTTCTCAAACTCCTGCATGAAATGCACCATTATGCATATGTCAGCAGTTGGATGTTTGAACCACTTCAATCTGCAAGTGTAGTATTGCACTGTCACTCTCGATGCCTCTCTGTGTTACACTGCTGTGGCTGTGCAGTTTGACCTCAATATGACTCCAAACACCAAAGTTCTGCATCATCATCAGTCACCCTCTCCTGCCAGTGTCCATCAGCATATCCTTGTCTGCTCATCTATTGTATGTCACTGTGGTTGCTTACCTAATTGCATCCACAAAGACAGGCAGGCAGCACTTTGTGACAAATCGAAAACACTTTGATGAAACTGAACTATAAAATAATTTGATTTTGTGAAGAATTCCCGGTCAGTCGGGGCAGAAAAAGGTCGTTGACGACAATCTTTACATTTTTACACAAAATTAACAATGGGGGGAAAAAACGGAGCAGCCCTATTAAATGCGAGCGCATGGATTGGCTGTCACAGCTGTCTTCATAGGGGAAAATCATCTTTTTTGTATAATTGAATAACTCATTAAAACAGAACTTATAAAAACAAACACTCGAACAAACATCAGGGTGACAAGAACTACCTTCAGTGACAGAAACTATCTTTGGGAAAAGCGTATTTACCATGTACTTTGATTTTCTAGTTTGGCCTATGCCCCATTCAGTAATATAGAAGGGCGGGCTTTATGACCTGTACTGCAGACAGACACCAGGGGGCGATCAAGACTGTAAAGTTACGCATTGTGGAAACTGTCATGTTGTCCTCTTAATATACAGTCTATGGTCTGAATGAACAATACTAGCCAGCTCCCACCAGACGTGGGTGGTGCACAGTGCAGTACACAGAAAAATATCAAAATTAACCTCAGATTGAAGAGTGTAACCAATCAAAACCAGTGATCAACTGATTAACTGATCTGATTAACCAGCATCCCTAGTTGCTAAGCCACTGTAAGCTAAATGGCTGTCCAAAGACTTCATTACCCAGAAATCACCTCAGGTGGCGGGAAATGTAGTTCAGCCTTTCAGATTTAGCACACTGGTGGTTTTTTTTCTCCATATAAGATTTGACTGTTTTATTTCTATTGAATTTTATTTTTTATCAATTTCTTTTGCACAGTAAAAACAAACCAGCAGAACAACAACAAAATAGAAGCAAATTGTGCAGGTGAGTTGCAGAAAACCCCTCAAAGGTTTATAAGAGAATCTCATCTCAAAATGGATTACAAAAACAAATTCATAATCCTACAGTATCAAGAAAAAAAAGCACATAGGAAAAGTAGACATAGTATTAATAAACTGCAATTAGAAGGCCAATATGAAATAACAAAGACATAGAAAAAAAAAGAAAAAAAATGTCCTGAGGGTGTATGGATCTGTGTACATTTGTGTATTTATGCATGAGCATGAATAAGAGTGTGTACAAGCAAAATGCATAAACATATTTATGACAAATCAACGCTTAACAAAAGAGAGAGGGACAGGAAGTCAGATGTCAGCAGTTCAGAATGTTAAGTTAAATGTCCAATGGGGGGAGTAGCTTTCCTTTTCTCTTTTACAGCCCTTTATTTCATGATGTTGGCTGATGTTTTTCATAAAAATCTGGCCTGCTGCAGGTTAACTGTATATGACATACAGTAATGTGGGTCCTCTTTTTATATGAGCAAGTGAGTCAGAAGGTGGCGGAGCTTCGGAATATTTGGCAAGAAAGTCATTAAGTGTTAACCTGAGGGCCTGGTGGATTATGGGATGCTACAGTTCAGGGAAATCAGGGACACACACACACACACGGGCCCAGATGAACAAATGGAAGTACACTTACATGCATAATAACGCGTTGGGAGGTCAGCAGAGGTCTCAGGCAAAGTTCAGCTGAAGCTGGCAGCTTGTGTGAGCATCCAAAGGCTGTTGGGGGGGGGGGGGGGGGGGGGGGGTGTGGGGGGGGGGGGGGGGGGGGGGATGGACGGATGTGTGTGTGCCTGTGTGATCAGAGGTCCTGTGTTAAGGACAGGCCTGCTAACTAGGCCAACAGCTGCTTCCCTGGCAATTCATCTCTAGTCAGCTTTGAAGTCTTTTTTCCTATTATTTCAAAACAGGAACATTTTGCATATTAATAGAGCCCATATTCTAGTACACTGACCATCACACACACCATTTTTAAATACACATGTGCACACACTAATTTAAAACCCCTTTGTAGGAGGGTACATACACAAAAATACAAGTGTCCAGGTGTGGGCTCCAAGCCTGCTTTATGTGTAAGTTATTCAAATAGATGCAGCATATTCACCTGCCCTATGTGTGTGTGTGTGTGTGTGTGTGTGTGTGTGTGTGTGTGCTCGACCACCTAGTGTGTATGCGTGATTGAGGTGTGTATGAGGCGTGTGTGGGTGTGTGTGTGTGCTCTTTGATGTGGGACAGAAGGCCAGTCCTCTTGTTCAAAGAGATCCTCAGATTCTGTTATCTCCTCTCTAAAATGCTAAAATTGCTAAAGTGCCAATGTCTCTCTTTCTCTTCCTGAACCAGTGGTAATTTTGTTAACAAATGTAAAAATTGTCAACAACCTTTTTTCCCTGACTAAGACGAGATGTTGACCTGAAATAGATCTTGATGATTAACTATTGGAAACTTAGGCAAACTGGACTGATTTTGTTCAAAAACATTGAAGTTTTAGAAGAAGTGACCCAGAAATTAGTGGGAAATTAACAAAAAGTGAAAATAAACTAAATGCCCTGGAAAAGACTGCATGAAAATTTAGATTTTTTTTTTAAATCTTTACTTTTGTAAAAAGGAAAAAGGCAAAATCCAAAAGTAAAAACAAAAAGACCACATAAAAAGTGTAAAAAAATAAAATAAAATTAAACAAAATATTTTTTTTTTTTCTAGCATAATTTTAAGACTTACAAATATAGTTCTCTGGACATTTTTTCCTCTTTTAACAGATTATCGACAGCTAATTTTTAAGTAATTGTCTTGTCACCTACACTGTAATTTTCAGTTTTTATTTATTTATTTATTTTTACTTTTATTTATTTATTTATTTTGCAGTTTTCTAGACATTTCTTGCCAGGTTGCCCATTACCAATTTTCTTAAGTTCTACAGATTTAGAATGCTTGTGAAAGGCATATAAACACAGCACAAGAGAACCAATATCAATCCAGGTTCGAAAGGATTAAGACTAAATCTAAAATAGCTGCCAAAATTCACACTGCCCTGAACGTGCATTCTCCTGTGCCTCCAACCCTTCCTCCCTTTGTCCATCACTCTCTCTGACACACACAGGGAGGCGCATTGAAGCGAAGCAGAGCACACAGCTGTGAAACAACCCAGAGGCGCGTGTGTGTATGTGTATGTGTGTGTGTGTGTTTGTGTGTGTTTGTGTCTGACAGCCTGGACCACTGAGACAAAACCAGAGGCGTAAGCAGGTCAACATGAGAGCGAGTGAGAATGAGGGCAGTGTGAATGTATGAAACAGAGAGAGAGATGGAGTAACACAGGATGATCCAAAGAACTGTCAGCGTTTCCTCTGTAATTAGAATATTCATCAGCATCCTGTATACACACACACACACACACACACACGGACTGGTTAAGCTGTGTTTGTGGGTTGATAAATGACCACAGTCAGTGGTCAGCCTCTCTTCCTCTCCACAGCTGCTCTGCCACATGCTCACTCTGAGTTGTACAACACGTACAGCAGGCATTAGTTCCACCGTGGTAACCGGCAGAAACGGCTGTTACGGCGCAGCAGTGTGTGTTCACTTAAAGTAATCTTCCTGTTGCACTGGTACACACTGCCATGCTAGCTCTGGTCATGCTGATTTTGTTATGTTGGATCATTATATTCCATCTAGGCTATTCAGCTGTGATTGAGTGCAGTAACTGACAGTCTCTTAGTTCTGACATAACATGAGAAAAATGTGATAAACTCACTGTACAGCAGAACATACTGCTATTACCATATGATATGATACATTAAAACTATGATAAAGGTGAGTAAGGGGACAAATAAAAATGGGATGCTGATGATGGAAATGTAAGTTAGCATGTAAAGTATGTTCAGCTCATTGTTGCTTTTGTAAGTCCATATAATGTCATTATTTTGTTATTTATTCCAAAGTTGTCAAATACTTCCACTTTTGCAGGAATTTCATTGTAAGGTCCAGATGCCAAAAGTCACTTTTTTGTGTCCATATGCCATTGGATGAAGCTGAGAAATCAGCTGAACAGAACCAGATGCAGTGTTATTACACACTAGCAGATTAGAACGCAGCTGGGCGGAACTTGTCATGTCCTCATGAAACGCTGCAGGTTGAAACACTGCTGACAAGAATGTAATCTAAGACGGACCATCACGATGGTTGGGATTAGGCAACAAAGTCACTGATAGTTAGGTTTAGGCAAAAGAGGCACATGGTAAGGTGTAGAAAAAAAACTCACATCCACAAAGGAAGTGAATCCTAGACTCCTTATAAGTGCACGTGCACCTTATAGATTTATCATATTACGACTGTTCCATCTGGCCGCGTTCTGAAGTAACGCTGCCCATCGCTGTCTGGCCATCTGGCTGTCCGTTGGCATGTAATAACAATGCTACCACTTCTGTCCGAGTGCATTCTCATTTGACACCATCCAGTTGTGTTTCGTTTGGAGGTGGAAAGTTTCTTTTGGCGTCACGCTCATATGCTGAAAGCACTGACAGAGCGCACATATTTGATATGTTCGGAGTGAGAACGCACTGGGTAATCAGTCCCACATTTCCCCTCCCTATGACGCCCCTGCAAGTCACAAATCACCAACTTTGGTGCATAAAATGCCTCCAGAAAACAACGACTCGCTAAATCGCAACCACTTTTGTTGTTTGTCTTAGACAGCAGTCTGCGGCTTGGCAGGTGTCTTGCCGAGGTGTCACGCTATCCACCATCCCCTCCACCTCCAGGGGACAAAGTCAGCTCATATACTCTGTCACTTAAGAAACATTGATATAATATGTATGAAGCATGCAATGTTAGTAATGTAATGTATGTGTGGTCTTTAGAAACAGACGATGCCAACATTTTTTTCCAGTAGTCAGCCTCTCTTCCAGTTCTGAGTATGTCACTGAAAAAGGATAAGAACCACGTTGACAAACTGCATTAATATCACAATTTTATCCAATCTGTGTATACCCAATCAACATTCATCTTTGGCACATGAGAGAAATGTGTGTGTGATGCGTGAGACGCTGAGCAGTTTGTTTGCGAGATAATGGGAAACTGTCTCGTTGCCTCATCAAATCGAGCTGACATCTTGGTCTCAAACACTCTGTTGCCAAGACAAGAGAGCTGCTTTCAGTGAAACAGAGCAGAATTTGGATTATGGCTTCTTTTTCCATTTATCAGCGTCATTTTGTGTGTGGTGGACAGTGACAGTATTTGGTGTGGCAGCTCTGTTCCGACATACTGCCACATTGTTCAGCTGGAGGGGTCAGAGGAACAGAAAGGGTCACAACAGAAGAAAAGTAGAAAAAACAGCACCCGTTTTTTTCTTGTCAGCAAAGCAGACATACCTTTCTTTCTCTGACAGTTCATTTTCATAATCTTTATTGCAGAGTCGCGTATCAAGGTCTGACTGTGATGCTTTTTTTTTTTTTTTTTTTGCACCAAGAATGGATTCCAGCAGACTGACATACGGTATCTATGGTAACTGTCACTGAAAGAAAGTACAGGAGAGAATGATGGGTAACAGGAAGTGCTGCCAGTGGCTGCCCATCCATGGCGGGAACCAGAGTGGATTGACAGTAAGAGAAAAGTGTGTGTGTCACACAGTCATTGAAGCAATTCAGAGGAGGTACACCTTTCACTGTAGGTGTGTGTGCGTGTTTGGAATAGTAGCAGCAAACTGGCTTAACCCTTTGAAACTTGGAGAGTTGTACTTATTGAAACATGGCTTAAAAAAACAAAACAAAACTAAAATCAGTAAAAATTTTACTAAAATTGTTTTTTTTAACTGTAAAAAGTATCAAGAAAATAACCTTAAAATAAACACACATTTAAAAAAAAGTATAGATTTTCTGTAACATTAATTTATAGTAAATATTAACATATTTTTTAAAACATTTTTCCTAGTTTTTATATTTCTCTAACCACCCCTATATTAATAATATAATATAATAATAATAATAGTATAATTTCTTAGCACATTTCTTGCCAAGTTGGTCATTGTATTTTCCTCCATGGTTTTTTTCTGTGGTTGAAAGACACACACAAACACTCATACCCATGTTTGTCAGTGAGTGCTGAGATTGATTTGATTATTAATGATGTTTTTTTTTTCTTGCAGCTCTGATATCTGCTGGATGCTGCACCAACTCCTGTAGGAGTGTAAAGCTTTGGGACAGGTGAGTCACACACACACACACACACACACACACACACACACACACACACACACACACACACACACACTTTTTTTGGTCTGTTTTGGGCTCCAACTTCTCCTGTCCTTCTCCTTGTCACATAGACATAATTAAACATGGAGAGACAGGAAAACAGAGAAGGGAACACATACACACAAGTTTTAGCAGTACCTTGACATATATTCATCTCATTGGTAACATATTTTTGGTTCAGTTTTATTTTATAGTCATTTTACTATTTTGCTTATATGATGACCTCTAATACTATGTATTACTATATATATGTATATGTATATGTATATGTATTACATATACTATGTAGACCTCTAATTACTATGTATTATTCTGTTTGGGTGATAAGGATAATAATACTGATTCTGGATATAGCAGAATCCACCTTGAAGAGATAGTTCATCCAAAACTGAAATTTCAGTCATTATCTACTCTCCCTCATGCCGATGGAAAAGGCGTTGCACTCATCTCCCAAACAATTGAAGCAGATGGTGACGAGAACTCAAATGAAAAAACATAATAAAATCACAAAATGTCTCCAAATTTGCTTGTAGTTAGTAATCCAAGTGTCCTGAAGCCCCGATGTGCCATGTCTTTAGCCTTGCTATAACTTGTAGCTCCTAGTGTGGGAGCCGTGCTCATGAACGCTCACTCATGTGAGCCCAACCTTCAGCAATGTTTTGTCAACTATGAAACTTAACCTGACTTTCCATTGGCATGAGGGGGAGTAGATAATGACTGACTTAGGAATGCTGCTGGAGAACATATCATTTACATGATTTGTGTAATCATTCAAATGCAAAATGTTAACTCCTCTTCAGGTTGTAAAGACCCCCAAATATCCCTAAAACACAGAGGATGTGACATCACTGTCTATAAAGGTAGCTACGGCTCTGGCTGTTTAAGCAGTTGTTGACTTTTGGTGGAGGTGGCTTGTGGTGTGTGTGTGTGTGTGTGTGTGTGTGTGTGTGTGTGTGTGTGTGTGTGTGCGTGTGTGTGTGTGTGTGTGTGTGTGTGAGAGAGGTCACCCTGGTGTGACCCCTGCTTTAATGCATTGGCCGCAGGGTGAGTGATGGCGCTGGGTTAATATTTAATGATGAAGCAGTTCCTAATGGCTGAATAAATCAGCCTCCATCTTTACCAGGAGAGGACAGACCCCCTGCATTCTGCTGAGCACGGGCTCCACACACACACACACACACACACACACACACACACACACATTTATTTATATATATATATATATATATATATTATATATATATATATATATATATATATATATATATATATATACATACATGCGTGCACATGTAGTAATTGCACGCTTTCCTTCTTGTCTTTCAGCTTTGATGCCTCCTGACCATGACATGCCTCCTGATCAGATGCTGCAGTGACAACACACACCCCAGAGAGACAAGCAGAGGGTTATTAGCAGGCTGGATAGATGGAAGGCAGGACAAGTCGATCGAAGGCATAACTGGATGGAGAAATGATAATGGAATTCAAAAATAAAGCAGTGAGGGCGAGGGAGCAGATGAGTGAAACTAGGCGACAAAACACTGGAAATACTTGAACGCTCTGTCCGCCCTGTCTGCTGCTGCTGCTGCTGCTATGCATTCCCTGTGGACCACCAGAAGAGACTGAATGTCTTTGTTTGGACGGGCAGAGGCTCATCCCTGCATTGCCAAAATAGAGGAAAATATGTCAGACAGCTGAGAATCTTTGTGTTGCCAACAAAATAGTCCTACCTCTTTGGAAAGACAGAGACAGAGTGGTTGAAGGAACCTGTACATGGAGGAGAAACACTGGAGGTTACAGCCCCTTCTTGTCACAATCACAACGCCAGTGATTATTTTTAAACATAATACCTAATGTGATGATGGTAACTACTTTTACAAAGTCTTTGTGGGCCTGGGGTTAAAGCACAAAAAAGTTACTGAGTCATTTAAACTAAAAGAGTTCTCTGAGTTATTTGAAAGATAAATCTGTTTTATTAAAACTTTCTATTATTAATTTTGAAGCCTCATTGGATGTGAAAGCTAAAAGCATATACTAACATTGTACTCACCAAAGGTACGGCTGAAATTTGGGAACATGGTAACATTCAGTATGTTTACACAATGGCAGAAAAAGTAAAATTATTGTGTTAGTCCGACTGAAATTGTATTCAGTCAAATTTCTTGAAGTCGGACTGACACACCTAAATAATGTGGTTCCGGGTCAGATTAATCACTCATGTACACACCTTAATCGGACCATAACTGGCCTAGGTGTTCTGCACACGCACCATAGTCCCCACGCCGGACATTGAGCTGGAAATCGAACAGCATAAATTCCTAGAAGAAAGCCAGGAAAAAACAAAGAAGAAGAAGAAGAAGGTAGAAAACAAAGCAAGACATTATTTGGCCGTTTCACATGCACTCTTTTTCCCGCTTGCTAAATTTTTTGGTATGTAATAGATGAACCGGACGTGTCAGACATACAGTACTTGAATTAATAAATTAATTTTCCCCTGGTGCTTGTATACTGGAACAAGGACAGTAGTCTAATTAAATGGTCTATTGGAGCTATAACCGTTGTGCGCTTCTCTGTGCATGTCAACATACTGACTGACACAACAGTCCATAAGGCAACAAACACAAGTGGTCAGACACCCATAAACAAGCTAGTTTAGTTACATCACCTAAACCACATAATTTGGAGGTTGCACTGACAGTGAGTTCACCACAGATGTTGATCCCTCACTACTGATCCCCCTCATGGAAACTAATAGCCCAGTTGTCCGGAAAAATGTTGGTATTGTACATTTCTGCAAACCACAGTTATATTTCATTTTCACACTTAATACATATTGAGATTTCTCAAGTGAAGTAGTATATGAGCTGACTTTGTTTGCTGATTTTGGAGTTGGAGAGGATGGTGGAAGGCATGCCACTTGGAGAGATGCCTGCCAAACTGCAGACTACTGTTCAAGATTAACAAATAACAAAGCTTCTTTCATGTCAAAGGTTAAACTGTTGAGATGTGTTGCTTAGTAATTTTGTAAAAAAAATGAATTTTCTATGGTAAATGGGCTTTTCTGGTCTAGAAACACAGACTTTACAGCTGTGTAACTTGTTGAAAACTATGCATTTTCTATTGTTTGGCCCCTGATATGTTTCTGTATTTGACCGATTTAAAAAAAGTTATGCCACTACATAATCATGTGCAAATCTACCATATGAGTGGTTTATAGAAATGTGCAATGCCATATTTTTGGGGATTGTGTTGAAAAGTAGCTGCAGCCTTTAATTTGATAAGTACATTGTTATTATTACCATGACTACGAAAAGCAAGGTGGTAATGAAGATAAATTATAGTTTAAAGACCTCCGTCGAGCAAACACATTGTTTTTTCTTTGAACATATAGACAGCAGTTAATTCAAATTATTGGGTCTGACGGCAGTTACCAGCACAGATTGCATTTACCTCCACGTGATGAAAATAAGCTAACAGTGAACCAAACGAGTTCCAGTTGCCATATTTGGAAGTATGCATAGCTTCTGTGTGAAATTTTGTCCCTGTGTAATAATGAGGCATTTATACCCAGGGTGCAGTAACTGAATGGGTTACACAGAGAACTGTAGGGATGTGTGGGGAGGGATTTAAATATGTCGTTGTTTAGGGGAAAAGAAAAGGTTTGCTCACGTTCTGCTCCTTGTTCAGCTTTTGTGTCAAGGTCTGTTCCTATACCGACAGTGTTAGAGTATTCTAAACCTTGTGTCAGCGTTCAGTCATGTATATGGTGCTGTGTGTGTGTGCTTTACATTTTCCACACTCCCAGCTATTTAGACATTGACAACATGTTTTGGGCATCATTTTATCACAGCATGTTAAAGGTGGAGTCAGTGGTTCTGGAGAGAGATTGTTGATATGTAAACCAAACACCCAAACAAAAACACCCTTTCAATAATATCTCTGATATTATAAATAGCCAACACAGGGTTGTAACGCTCAGTCCAAGCCACAATGTTTGCATTTACAGAGGCTTCTTTTTTTCAGCACATACACACACACAGAATGGACAGCAAGTGGACAATTAGGAGATATTCGCTGAATTTGACAAAAAGCATATTGCCACTAACCACTAACTGCATCTTTAAGGAGATATGACATTGATATGAAGGTTTAGCTGCCAGAAGACAAAGATCAGAGAGAGATTTGTGGGCCGTACAGTGGATATTCAGTAGCACTAAAATAAGTGTGTGGCTTTAACGGGAGAGCGAATTATGTTTTGAATATATATTATATATATATATATATATATATATATATATATATATATATGAAAAAGACAGACTAAACATTTGTTCAGGGCAGAACTATTGAAGACAACCTAATTACTTTTTTATTTATAAATATTGCATTTAAATTGCTATTACTTTCTATAAATTATTCCCCAATTTTCAATTAGACATAAACAGTTAGGCAGAAGAATTGATAGAGTCATAAATAAAAGTTGTTGCTTATTGTTGTAGTCCTTTCAGGTACTTTTTTGAATGACTGAAGTAAACATAGTTTGCTTGAGAAAAAATGACCATCCCTACAGAAGCCCTGAGAGGCAAGGAAAAAAAAAGACATTTTATTTCCTATGACCATAATATTATCTCCTATGTACGGAATGCTATCTCTCACAAAAGAGATAATATCTTTTATGTAGGATATGAAAATCACCTTTTTTTTGTTACCAAATGTAACAATTGTGATCAAAAGCACACACCTTATGAGGCCAATTTGCTTTTTTAGGGTTTTAAAGGGTTAAATATGATATTGTCATTTGGCTGCACATAAATTTACACACACCATTGATAATTATAACATTATGGCAAATCATTGGAAAATGAAAATGACACTTTTTTGTATCACAATTTTAATATAAAGATGTTAATCACGGACATTAGTGAACCCGTAAATTCTGTTTTCATGGTTTCTAAATGGTAGAAACATCTTCTGAGTTCATGACGGAACCACAGTTCTATCTGCTGTGGGTGTTTTAGTGAAGGAGTCTTTATTCTCAGAGATTTAATGAAAAGAAATTCTCCCACATACTTCCAGTATGTGCTTTTGTGCTTTTCTTTTACAGAGGAAAAATAGATTTCACTAGAAGCACTGATGCACCAAATCCAAGGTCAAGCTTTAACAAGAAATGACTTTGCAAAACAGAACTTTTGGTTTGTGTCAAGGATGTGTTTAAAATCATCCATTCGAGATTCATCGGGGCCAGTATGTTTCCTGACAGGAAGCTAAGTTTCAGCAGGATTAGTATCAGGGGATGTTTGTCGTCAAACTACGTGAGATGATTTATGCCAGAATGTTAATTACCTCTTGAAAAGCGGAGCATTTTGAGAATTTTTGCCCCCAGGTGAAATTATAAAAACGTGTTGTTTTAATAAAACTGGACGCTTGGACGTGTGGAAAATGTGACATTTGACTTGGCGCACACACTGTGGCTCACAATAGTATACACATACAGACATACACACATATGCGTACATTTATCCTGAATTCATACTGTATAACTTCGTCACCCCCCCCTTTTTTTTAGATTTGGTGACAGATGAAACAAGACAAGAACTATAATATACTATAAAAGACCTTTATGTTTTTAAAAGTCAAGAGTAGTATATCTGCTTAGTTTTATAAATATATAACTACAGTTATTATTTTTGACTTCTTGGTATTATATAACTAATTATTATTATAACCAGAGATGTATGTATACGCTAATAAAGTGTCTTTATGTAAAACCGACTCCTTGGCAGAAAGTATTTATTGTGTCTTTATGCTTTTGATGGATACATACACAAATATATAGAATGTATATATAAACTGTTTATACAACAGTTAGTTCAAACAAAGCAATTTGATTAGATGAGAGGCACTCCATGAGTGCTGATATAGGAGTGCAACATCACTGGGACTGTTAACTTTTAACTCTGCATGTATCACTCCGCTTCATAGCCATTTCAAATCCGTGAATTAGTGTAAGAGTGAAAGTGGGATATGTTTTAAAAGTGGGATATGTTTATAGTATGGTGTAAGCATAGGTTCAAACAGCTAGTTGGCGCTGTCCACGTAGCTGTCAGTTGGTCAGGTTGAGGGAGGAGAGAAAAAGAGGAGAGAGAGGAGTGGGGGGCGAGCAAGAAATAGCGGGAATTTTGAAGTGTGTCTTCAGCTGACTGGACATGTATTAAAGTTACTAAAAGTTGTGAGGAAGCCCGGGAGGGAGCAGCTCTGACAGACGGGTTTTGGTAAACCGCCATTCATTGGGAGTAAACCAGCTGTTACAGATGTTACAAGGATGTGCAGTGAGACAGGGACACACTCGTCAGACGCTTTACCGCAGCCTGAGAGACAGCGACACACACACATGACTCGAGGTGATGGAGATCCAGCAGTGAGGTTTCAGCGACGATCTGTCTGATCGAACTAACTTATCTGAATCACACAGGCCTCCAAAGTGTCTGTTAACAGACTCTAATTTCACTGAAAACACAGAGATAAATGTTCATGATACTAAGCAGCTGGTCAGTGCAGAACATGAAGACCGAGCTAACACAGATTAGCAAGCAGCGTGCAGGAAAATGTTTATACATTGCTTGTCAACAGCTGTCACGTAAAAAAACAAATCATAATCTGTTGTTACTTGTTTCTATTAACAAATAAAATACTCTTGTAGAACTGTTGTATATCATCACAGCCTACGACCGAATCACAGCCGTGATGATATACAGCACAATAAACGACCTCGAGTGTGATATTGCTTAAGAATAATAACGATTTTTGCTTGTTAATTTTTATTCAAAATATTTGCTTACTTTCTGAGACTGAGATGAGAAGCTTCAGATATCTTGAGCTCAAGACAGAACATGGTTAGCCTAGCTTAGCATAAAGCTGAGGGTTAAACAATGAGCCATAGTTCTGTCCAACACGCTCTCATTGAAAATCATGAACATTTTGCCACTTTGCAGTGGACATCCATGTCCACATATAATGCTCTAGGCAGGGCTTAACCCTTTAAAAACCTGGAGCAACATCACTTTTCTTGTGCTGCTTTCATACATCTTTCACAATATTTAATCTCTGAACCCTGAGCACATTGGTTCGATTTCATTCAAAAATGTTGAAAAAAAGGCAATGAGCAATTTGAGAAGATGTGTTTGTCAAATTGCAAAAAAAATATATTTTTTTAAAAGGCAAGGAGAAATGTCCAGGGAAAACTGTTTTCATAATTATCATAATTCCATATTTAAAATGATGTTTCAAAATTTCTATAATTTTCAATAATTTTTTGACAAGTCATGCTTGTCTTATTTGTTTGTTGTTTTAAAATCTTTTTTTTTTTCATTAATATTCAGGTATTTTTCTTGTACTTTTTACTAATATCTTGCTGTTTTTGGGGTAATTTTTCTTTATTGCAAATAGCTTTCCTCTCGTGTTTTTTTGAAAAAAAGGAAAGAAGCCAGTTTTCTTAGGTTTCAAAGACATTTTTATTGTTACTCTCTGCTGCGTCTGTGCTGATTATTGATTTGGAGGCTGGTGATAATATAATTAATGCAATATCTGCTGTTATGTAGTGTCATGTTTTTTTTTTGGGGTGTCTACATATTTTTGGCATTTGATTACTGTTATGCACAGGCAAGTGGTCATTTTTGCTGTTAGAGGGTTAAATGATGACGCTCGCCTGTGGCTGTTTTAAAGGTGGAGTGTTGGTGCGGTGCTGTCCGTGGTGCTGAAACAGGATGGAGGTACAGTTAGACGTTCGTCATTTAGCCTGCTTGCTCTTCTGGTTCTAAATGAAAATTCTACCTTAATTCCTAATTTTCTCCCATTGTAGAAACGCGGCTGAAGGGACAAGACAAAGTTACGAGAGAAAGCTACAATCTGTTAACAGCTGTTTCTGTGCATCTCATCCTTGTTTGTCTACTTGTAAAAGTGAGCAACCATGTTGTATACTCTGTGTGTATGCTGTGTCTGCTGTTGATGTTCTGGGATGCCGCTACTGTGATGTCAACAAACACGCATGACAGCAAGGGTGGTTAAAATTAGGTGAAAGAGGCACATGGTAAGGTGTAAAAAAATAACATCACATCTAAATGAGGAGGCGAACACTGTAATCCATATTTTGACATGACAAACGACATGTTAGGACACATTAATGGGAATATGCACAGCTGCATGTAAACAGGAGTGTAAGTAGAACATTCATTTTCATCAGACATGTAAATATCTTGGTTGGAATTTAGTCTTTTTCAGAACAAGTTTCTGCATTTTAAAGTGCTCGGCGAAAACACATGGTTGTAGATTGCATGTATTTACTCACTGAAACAAGTTATGGTTATGGATACATAATTTGTCGAGAAGCAAATGTTATATATATATACAAGGGGTTATATTGTATATAGATTCAATAATATGCATGCCCTCTGTAAATATAAGAATGTATTTAATGCAGCACATAATATTGCAGCTTAGTTAGTTCCTAATGAAAAGGGCACCATGAGGTAAAAAAGTACAAGCCAATCACAGCACAGAAGGGAAGGATAAAAAATAAATAAAGCTTTCAGCCAACTACAGCGCAATAAAGTCTGCAGTTTTTGCAATCTTCAGTTTCCAACAAACTCTCTCACACGCATCCATACTTTTCTATAAAAGATTATATATTGTTTTCCTCTACTGACATACATACATTTTCTTTTTACATACACACTATATTATATATTATACTATATTAAATGTATAAATTGACTGCATGTACATGAGAATAAAATGTATGAATGTGTTAATTAAAATATATACAAAATGTGAATAACTGTGGGGGGTGAGAATGACAATGAAGAAATATCAGAGTTAAAAATATATATGTATGCGTGACGAAAAAATATGTATGTGAGAGTGCCAGAATGGATTTTGGCTTGTTAAGTCCTTCATGCATTTGGGTGCAGTTTTTGCTCGTATATATGCTTTACCATTCTGACAAAAATATAGAATAGATACTGAACGTTTTATGTATAAAAATGTCAACAAAAAAGATGATTTGTGCAGAATATCATCCTTTTGTAGAGACAGAGATAATCAAAATTACAAATCACACTGAAAAAGGAGAATTGATAACCAAATCAAAATAATCACTCAATCGGTAGCACATGAGGAGTTTTCTTAGCTCATTTTTCAAACAACTGTGTTTATTGAACTTCATAGCTTGTTTTTTTTTAATAATTCATTGATGGGTTACAATTTGAGATAATTATTTTGAGTTTGTTAAAACTGTTAAAAAATGTTTTTTTTCAGTGTAGCTGTGGTGATGGCTCGAGTGTAGCATGCAGGATCTTTACCAACAGTGGCATGAAAACTTGAGATCAATTCAGGAGCCAACTACTGTCATTTACTCTGCTGCTTTAAGATGAAGGCTCTCTGTGCTCCGAGGCGGCACACTTTGCTTATGGTGCACACACACTGCTGCCACATCAATAACATTACTTGCTGTGTGTGTATACTAAGCAGATCAGGTATTTTTTTATTTATTTTATTCAATTATAGCGGCGGTGAGTGTGTGTTTCTCTGTATGTGTATGAGCTCTGTGTACAGTGAACAGATGGCTGGCTGGCTGCCAGCCAGAGGAAATGGTCCCCTATTATTTATTAGCTGGGATGGCAAAGGATCAAACAAATTTGAATATGAGCCACCCACACAGCATGCACACACACTCACACACTTGCAGCATAATATACCAAACCTGCTCTCCTATTCACCCATCGCTCCCTGTGCCTCTTTCTCTCTCTCACACACAGTAGAGGAGGTAACTCACTTATTAAGGTATGTCACTGTAGGCATAAAAACATGCAAACACAAGCGCACACACACACACACACACACACACACACACACACACACACACACACACACACACACACAGTACCCAGGACTTGCAGATTCACTCTGCAATGCAGCACTGTTGGGCTCTCAGTGTCTCTGTCAGTCTGCCAGTATACACGTCTGTCCCAGTTCCTCCGTGACCGTCTGTGCTGGTGAGTCACCCTGTCTGCTTGTCTATCTGTTTCTCTCCTTTTCTCTGACAACACCCGACTGCTCTCACATATTTCGCCATTTCTGGTCACTCAGTTAAAAGGCCTCCCAGAGATCGTCTGAGTCACTGAGAGAGCTGAGAGGACAGACGGCAGCGAGCGTGGCTCTGTTCAAACTGGGACAGCAAACCTGCAGGACTGGACTACAAATAGGAAGCAGGACGTCCAAAAGCTTCGAGAAATTCCTATGAAGTTGGAAGGCGTTAAAGACTGATAGATAAATCACCTCCAACTAGTACTGTTGTAATGATTAACCATGATTGCTGTAAATTTCAAAAATTAAATTTCTGGACACAGATCACCTAATACAGTGATTTTTTTTCGGGGGGGGTTTAAGCCCACCCTAATTGAAGAAAGTAATAATAATAACAACATCAATAATGATAATAACAATTTAACATTCAGGAGTAAAGGACAAAATAAAGCAATTAAAAAAGTAATGGAAAGGAACAAAGAAAGGTTTCAAAGATTTACATGATTTGAGTGACATCGTGATCATAAGGTAGTGTTCTATATTACATCCCAATTTCCTCTAGAGATTGATTCTTTTAGCTAATTCCAGCTTTGACAAATTCCTATAATGTTGGAATTGGTGAAAGATTGATAGATAAATCATCTGGGATATGTTTATTCCCTTCTACACAGGAGAAATCAACCCACCATGTGCATTTGTTGACATCGCAGTAATGGCATCCTGGAGTGTAAACAGGTGATGCAGAAGGATCCCTAAAATGTCGTGGACACTGAAGGTCCTGACAGAGCAGCACTATGTGACGAGTTTGGAATGAGAACATGTTGTATAGTAGCATTCAATACAATAATACACGGAAACACACAGTAAAACTCCATATTGCAACTATCAGATGCAAACCTCTGATTTATCTGTCTATCTGAAGTTTCTGGACATAAGTTAGTGAGTTACATAAGATCTAGGTTTGTAGAGTTGGAGCACAATGTACTGTAGCTGCAAAGGCCTGAGGTAAAAATATAAATATGTCCTAAATACCATGATTACGCACAACATGATGCATTATAACATGCTAAAATGTGGCATGCCAGCTGTCCAACTTTGATTTGAATCCACTTTATTCCGCAGTCCAAGTATGTAAGTCATGAGTTTGCTCGGCCCTCCTACTGCCAGCCCTGAGGCTGAGGGCCTATTTTAGATTTTTGGCATAAAGATCTAGAGAAGTGGGCAGTTTGATGTCATTTTAAAAAAATGCTCTTTTTTTCCTCTTGTTCTTTGTTCTGAATGGGCAGTCAGAAGTGAGCAATGGGCAGTGAGGCAGATAGTCAGACTAAATGTAGGCATATATCCTGTGCACATTAGGCCCTTACATCACTGGCACACACACACACACACACACACACACACACACATTCATTTCTGCCTCATTGACCCTGCTTGTTCTTACATAATTGTCTGCCGAGCCGTGAACAACTGTTGGCTAACATGACCTCGTCATCATGGTAACAGACCTAAACTCTTTTCCCATGCCACAATGTGATTATCAGTGTTTCCGCTGGTTCTGTCTCATTCACCGGGCTCCACTAATCCTGGATTGTAAAAAAAAACTCATTTTCCCAGGAGTCACTGCAAGCGCCCTGCTCCAGGCGCTCACACAGTCAAGTCGACAAAGACGCAGTTTTGTCTGAGAAATGATCCTTTGTCAGGAGGAAGTATCTGCTAAAATACAACTCAATGAAACTCAACATGATTTGCGGTGCCATTTCATTTTGCATCCCTGATATTTGATGATGGGATGCAAAATAGTGACTTCACTTTGCATTATGCAATATGAGACATGGCGTGCTCCTGTCTCTCATCATGTCTTCAGAGGAAGCAGCGAGTTATGATGCAGGACAGCTTCTCAGCTTAAGGCTTTGGTGTGTTGCATGTGTGTGTAAGGGGTTGCTGAGTGGGTGTGTGAGAGACAGCAGCTTGTCAGTTTGTATCAGAAATGTACACTGACAAGCTGCAGTCTTTGCTACCAAAAACACTAAGAAGTTCTTATTTGATACAATGCCAGTTCCCTGGAAGATTACAGGGGCATCAGTACAGGCTCTGTAATTAAAGGTCCAGTGTGTAGGATTTAAAGGAGTGGAATATTATACTCATAACTATGTATTCATTAGTTTATAATTACCTGAAAATAAGAGTCTTTGCATTTTTGTTACCTTAGAATGATCCATATGTCTACACTCTGGGGCCTTCTGGACTGGGCTCTCGAAGTCCACCATGTCGTTTCTAAAGTAGCCCAGAATGGACAAATCAGAAAGGCTATTGATAGGGCCATTCACAATAATCACATTGTCCACCATAGTTCCGACACATTCTTATTCCAACTCGTCACATGGTGCTTCTCTGTCAGTGACCTTCCGCATCTACTTGTGACATTTTATTTATCCTTCTGCGTCGATGGTGGAATGATGCAGCATGGTCCTTATACTTACACATTAGCACATGGCAACCGACACGGACCATCACGATGGTTAGGATTAGGCAACAAAGTCAAAGAGGTTTAGGTTTAGGCAAAAGAGGCACATGGTATGATGTAGCAAAAAAACACATCCACACTGGAAGCAAACTCCGAACTCCCGCTCAAAAGACTGACCTGTTCCGTCTAGCTGTATTGTCAAATGCCACTGCTCGTGTGCCTTGAATGTGGATGTGCCCGGTGTCTACCAATGTATGATAACAACCCCACTGGTTACATCCAGCTGCATTTGCAATTGACGCCGTCTGTGCGCGTTGCATGTGGATGCGCCAGGTCCGGCCATCAGCCAGCATATAATAACAATGCCACTGTTTCTGTCTGACTGCATTCTCATCTGATGCCATCTGTGTGCATTGCATATGGATGCAGAAGGTAGCTTTTAGCGTTACATGCGACGCTGAAAGCACTGACAGACCAGCGCTATTTGATGAGCTCCCAATGAGAACGGGTTGTACTACAGTGTGTCTTACTGACACGCATGATTTATTAGGCTTTAAGAAAAAACACACAAATCCACATGGGAAGCAAACTCTGGACCCTCATGAAAGATGGTTGTTTGTGGGACCCTCCACCCACCCTATAAGTGCATTCATACTCCTTTTATTATAGAATTAATGCCTTATCAGTCACTCCTAATGTGCTCCTAATGAATAACGTTGTTTTTAGAGAGTTATGCAATCCACTCTCACATGTACTTTCTTCTGTCTCCACTCTTGTCTCTGTGGCTTAGCAGCCGAATGTGTCCATGCCTGTTCCTTTCAGCTGTATTGAGATCAGTGTATTCTTGCAGGCCGAATGAAAGCAGCTGTGAGCGACGTTGTCTGTGCGATCACACATTCACTCTGCAGCAGCCTATTGAATCAGTGCTCGTGCTACCAACTGATACTGCCTGCAGACGACTGAATGTGCTTCCAACCTTTCTGCTCATTCTGTGATTGACTACACAGTGACACTGCCACTACGGGATATTCAGGACTGTAGATTTATTCCTCAGTGATATTGAAACATCCTCTAAGTATTACATCCTGAGGGCTGAATCTAAAAACAGTGGTAACTGAAGACTTGCTATTTGTAAGGAATATGATAAATTACTAGATATTTCAACACATTGTCACATCAACTTATCACATGTTGCCGCTTTGCAGTGGACTACACATTACGCTCTAGTTGTCCTTCTGCTATTGTGAAGTCAACAAATGCACATGGTGGCATAAGTTGGCACGTGGTTATGTTCAGGCAACAAAAACACATGGCATCCAACAGAGGGATGTCAACAAACACACATGTTAGAAGAGATAGTTAGGCTTAGCAGAAGGAGGCACATGGTAAGGTTTAGAAAATTTTAGGGTTCTGGAATGTTAGTGTTCTAGAATGACATCATGCTGTTGTAGAATGCTGCGGTTCTAGAATGTAACAGCTCTAGAATATTGTGAAATCATGTAGAATGCTGTTAGCTCTACTATGTCAGGATTCTAGAATGTCAGTTTTAGAATTCTAGGGTTGTAGACTTTTGTTTGACAAGAATGTAGTGATGTAATTGTAGAATTATACAGATCTTAAATGTTATGAGGCAATCATAGAATGTTGTAATGTTAGGCTTCTAGAATGCAACATCTGTGTAATTTTAGAGCTCTTGGATGTTATTGTTCGAGAATGTTATGATTTAACAACACGTTCTAATCCCAAGTTGTCACATGTGGCAGCTTTGTCAGTGGACTTCCGCGTCTACATATTATGTAGGCTGCTTTTTATGTTTAGTGATGAGTCTGCCGTGATGTTGACAAATACACATTGTGAGATAATGCTGCATGTCCTTATGTTTAGGCAACAACAGCACATAGCAACTGATGCCCAACGTCAGCAAAAGCTCATGCTGGCATTCATGGTTAGGTTTAGGCAGCAAGGGTACAGCTGGTTAGGATTATGAGGAAGGACACACATGGTAAGGTGTAGAAAAAAAGACATTTACACATGAAGCAAACACTGAACCCCTGCATGAAAGTCCATTGTTTGTAAGACCCATCCATCAACCACCCAGCCACCAAATGCTCCTTACATTATGTCGTTAACGGCAGCATTTCAACCTGACACCATCCTGCCACATTTAATGCTCACACAAAAGGTTCTCGTGAACAACAACAATGTGAACAGTTTTCTCTTGCCACATTCTCACCTGACTACTTCCAACGGCATTTCATGCACATGCAAAATATGTCTTTTACCATCACATATTTACGCAAAAAGCACTGACAAAGCAGCACTTTTTTATGAGATTGGAATGAGAATGGGCTGTATATTGCTCAAGAACATAATCTTGACTAAGCCTTCATGAATACAATAATGTATTTGTTTTCCAGTTTAACCATCCATGAAGACACTAAGACATTCAAGGACTGGACAATCTGCTGACCCTTAATTGTCACTGGAAGGAGCTCTTTTTTTCTTCCAAAAAGTTCATATTTAAGCAAAAGGGTGTTCTGGGCAGTTATTTAAGCAACCTAATGCATTCTTGCCAAGTGGACATACACCACCCTATGCACACACACACACACACACACACACACACACACACACACAGACACACACACGAGACAAAGGACATCAGCCTCTTACTTAATTAGCTCTCCATTGAGAGATAATTCCTGTTGAAGGCTAATCTTCATTCTAGTAGCTCAGAGCTATAATAAGCACCCCCTGACAATAGTAGGGAGCAACACTTAAGACTTATCAAGAAATGAGTAGAGCAATTACTGGCAACACACACACACGGGGAAATCTGTAACTGGTACGACAATCAAAGACAGTCTGTATTTTAATGTAAACTGAAACTTCCCGAGCTGCTCATCATATATACGGTTTGTGTTTTTAGTCATTTGAGTCAGCCTGTGGTTTGTTAACCCACGTGTGCTGTCTTGTCACTTGTGAATAATGAGTGCTGCTTCTCTAATTAGTTAAAAAATGTAAAGTTTAGCAACTATATCATCTCATACTTTGCTGCATTCAATAGCTGATAATCTTGTTACAGCTCCACATGTGGAGTGCAGTTTCTCTTGCTTAATTTTCCTCAAACCAATATCGCTGTTTTGTAACACAGCAGCATGCAAACACAAACATCTGATTTGTTTCAGACACAGGAGGGTTTCTCTCGTCCTTACGGCTGGTTTTTGTGCTTTCAATTATTGGTTACTCTGCATCACATTAGAAATTAAGGAACTGTATTAACTAACAATGACTGACCATACACTGTTTTGTTGCTGTCAATATAAAGTCCTTATATATTACTTCACACAAAGTGCTCTGACATAAACCGTCCCCAATATGATAATAATTTACTTGATGTGAACAGTAAAGTGTTGACCAGATTGTCAGTCTGTATGCTATCTGAGGTGCAGATAATGGAACATCCTGACTGTTACATTTAGTGTGTTAAAAGCTGATTGAAAAATTTACATGCAGACCCCAGAGAGTTCAAATTGGCTGTCACACCTGCTCTACATTAGTGCTCAACACCGGAGGACCCCAGGGCTATGTGCTCAGCCCCCTCCTGTTTACACTGTACACCCATGACTGCACTCCCTGACATCAGGAGAACTCTATTGTGAAGTATGCGGACAACACCACCATCATTGGCCGTATTACAAACAACGATGACAGTTCATACTGGGAGGAAATCAACAATCTTGCAGAGTGGTGGGAATTTACCATCACTGAGAACCTATCTTGGTCATCACACATCACCACCCAGGTTAACAAAGTCCAGAAAAGGCTCTACTTCCTACAGAAACTTAGGAAGGCTAAATTTCAGAGCAAGATCCTGGTTAACGTCTACAGAGGAGCAATAGAGAGCATACTGACACGAACATCACAAGTTGGCATGGTTTGTACACAGCCCAGGACAGGAAGGCTCTACAGCGGGTGATTAAAACTGCTCAGAACATCACTGGTTCCCATCTACAGAGCATCAGTGACCTTGGTGAAGTGAGGTGTCTGCACAAAGCCCAAAGGATACTAAAAGACAGCAGCCACCTCAGCACCCTGCTGCCAAATGGAAAAAGATACAGAAGTATCTGCTGCAGAACCAGCAGACTACAGAGCAACTTCTTTCCCCAGGCTGTGAGACTCCTCAACTCCTCCTTCGACGCAAAAAAGATGTAGCAGGATTTATGATCAGCTTAAATTTCATTTCTTCTTAAACAATGTTTAAGAAAAATTACAATAAATCTACCTTGTACCTTGTACCTTGTGTTTCAGTTTGAAGGATCAGATTTAGAATCTGCTGCACTGAGACAGTGAGATCTGATCAGATGAAGACCACAGTAGTTGGAACAAGGTTACATCAGATTACATACAGTATGTGTAGAGGATCATGTAACATCATTAAGATCAACAAGGGGGAAACACAATGACCCTGAAAGCTCATCCTGCTAAATACAGCCTGAAATGCATGTAACACAAAGCACCAAATACAAAACACATCAGCATATTAAATACTTGCACACGCCTAATTGCCTGATTGTCTGATTGTTTGATTGCAAACTATTAACATCGGCTTTATTAGCTCAAACCTCACTCTCTGGGCATGGTCATAAAACACAATAAGATATCAACATAAACCCAAGTCTGTGCATATTAATCAGTCTTCTTAGCAGAGTAAACGCTCAAAGATGAGTCCTTGGGAATAAGTAAGATGCAGTTTGAGTCATTATAAAGTCAAACTGAAATTTGAAGTCTCCTCACATTTTGTGTCGGGAAAGTTATAATGATACTACAGTTATTCTGCTCTATAAAGACAAAAGACCTTAACTCAGCAGAGTGTGGAACTGAGAAAAATGACTTTAACATTGTTTTAGTGTCCAGCTGAATGAACTGCGGGCATTATATTGAAAATTTGGCAAATCTTTCTTTTTTAAAATGAAGTTATTTATCTACATTAAAATCTTGAGCTCACACTTTTGACACTTGTTGGGAAGTAAGATACTTTGCATTGTCTGCAAAATAAAAGGGCCCATGCCACAGTGATGGCATCGACTTCCATTTGATCTCTCACTTTGCTGTTAATTATAATATGTAAACTGTATGATAAAACTTATGACCTAGATGGAATCTAGTTATATATCATGACACACTTAAAGATTTAGTGTGTGGGATTTAGTGGCATCTATTGGTGAGGTTGCAGGACTATAAATTTCTTCCTTGCGTCAAGTGTGTGTGAGAAATATGGTGGTCGACCCCAGGACATGAAAGGGCTTATCTGATGATTGGTTTGTCCTTTTTGGGCCACTGTAGAAACAACATGACATACTCTGTTGAAGAGGAACTGATCACGAGTAGATGCAACACATTCTCACTCCAATTTGTCACATACTTAATGACCTTCTACATCAATTTTATGACGTTTTTGGTTGCCCTCCCACGTCAAAATATGACATGCTGGGATGCCGCTGACGCAGCATCAGGAGCAATTTGGGGGTTCAGTATGTTGCCCAAGGATACTTCGAACATGTTGCCCGGAGGAGCTGGGAATTGAACCACTGACCTGATTCCGACGACCCACTCTACCTCTGAGCCACGTGTGGTTGGGATTAGGCACCACAGTCACGGATGTTTAAGTTTAGACAAAAGGGACACATGGTAAGGTGTAAAAAAGACACACATACATGACACAAAGTGGGAACACAAACACACACGTACACACACATCCACACCGATGGGTTAGTTGGTTGGTTGTTTGCCCATCCACCTCCCCACCTGCCCTGCCTTGAGATGCTCTTGTGCGCCATAATATTGTATGGTCACGCAACCTGTTCCTACTCTGACCTCATCAAATGTTGACGTAGAGGTGGTACCAAACACGTTATAAATTGATGTGCACGGTCCCTGGCCGAATGTCACAATGTGATGCCTTAGGAGTGAGACTGGGTTGGTAGATGTGAACAGCTCAATCTCAGGTAACAAAAACACATTTTTATTTTGAGGTGATTATAAACTAATGAAAACATATTGAAGGGTGGGGATGCTCCCTCCTTCACAGCTCCACCCTCTTTTCCAAATTTGGTCACTTCTGGCCTTCTGGTCAGGACTGTATCGTGCACGGTTGCTTATTGTGTGGACAACGTCTGTCCACAGACATAAACACTTGACAAAATACTCAAAATGTCTTCTGATATAATTCCTGCAACAAAACACAAGAACACGATTACATTTTACCCTCATGCCAAACATTCACACTCACAATGTGAAAACAGTGCCAGCCATTGTAACATCGTAATGGCAAAATCAAACTGGCACTAGCTGCTTTCTCATGAAGAAAAAGGTTATTCATTTTTTTTTACAAATATTAAAGTCATGGACCCATTTTGAGATGAAAAATGACGACTTAAACTGAACAAACAGCCACCGGCACTGCACTGATAAAAAAAGCCCCAGAGTGGCCTGGGTTGCAGAGATATGAGTCATCCACGTGGATCCAGACGGCTTGTTGTATTTAAAACGCAGATGATCAATAAAAGTCATCTCTATCCATCTTCACCGCTCTGAAGTTACTCTGAAACATAAACCAGTGTGGGAAAACAGCATTAATCCACTAGCGTGACAATTCCCATTCCAAGTCTATTATCTTAAAATGGGATTGTGAGGGTGCAGTGGATGGAGGAACTGGGAATGCGCTGAGCTGCGGGACGTGCACCCATGGGTCTTCAGTCAGTCTGTTTAAATAGCAGGGAGACTGAGCCCATCCATCACCATGGGAATCTCATTTCCACCGTGTGTCCAATGCAAATGAACAGCTCTCGCAATCAGGGGGCTGTTGTTTTGCCAATAGTGGCAGAGGAGCAGGAGGGACGCTAGCTCATCCGTCTTGGCTCTGAGTAAACAAAGCGTCGTTCAGATGAGGGGCTCGATTCACATTTGCATAGCCAAGCTGGGAACACAGTCACTGTTTGCCATTTACTGGTATTTGTTAGCGGGGTTATTTTTGGTTATGAGTGATTACAGTTCTTTCATTGTAGAAGATAATACAGTATGGCGTGCATTCTGTGTGTTGTGGTTTTATCTCTAACATTTAGAGACAGAGGGAGTCAAGATGGGTGACAGGGAGAGAGAAGAAGACAGATCGCTTTCTATTGTAACTCAAGTTAGCTCTCTGTACTGCGTAACCTTTTCACCAGTGACAGCACACCATTTTACAGCCTTTTTTACCCAATAGTTCCAGAAATAAGAAGCCCCAGGAACTAAACTCAGGAACTAAGATTGCTTTCTTTCATGCCTACCCCCTTTAGTGCAGTTTAATTAAACACTGGTGTGGTTTATTTGGGATCATGTGAAAGCTGTCAGTCAAACTGAACTGAAACTGCTGGACTGACACCACTCAAAACCACAGACTTTATAGAAAGATGGACAACACAACCCCACTTACCCCCACTATGCTCAAGTGAGGTTAAAATATCCAAGATACTGGCGTTGCCATCTTGCGAGGGTGAACACCAGTCTGACCAATGACAATGACAATGACTCCATTGGGAACTCCCCAGATATCGCTACCGCGCAGACTCTGGCTCTCAATGACATCACCATCGCAGGATGGCAATGCCTGTAACTCAGATATTTTAATCTCACTTACGCTTAGCGGAGGTAAGTGGGGGTGTGTCCTCCATCTTTATATGCAGTTTATGGTTGAGTGTCACTTTGGGCTGGTGGTTCGGTCCGACTGAAACCCAAGGTCGCCGTTGTTTAACAACCTTGGAATGAGACTCAACAATCAATTATCTTTCCCCAGAATTACATACTGAATCTGCAAGATATGAAATGTGTCTTTTTTAGGTATTTAGCAGCGATTTGATGGGCAGTTTACTACCTTGCTTCTCTTTCTGAGTGACTTTGGTATGTTTCTGAAATTAGCCTCATGACCTCTGCAGGTTTCTGTTGCAATGATTTTCCTGAGAACAATCTGCAACTTTCTTCACTCAGCCCCTCTGATCTTTCTTTCCTCCTTCAGTCTCCCCATGCCGCAGAGTGGCATTACAGATTGTGATCTGATTTCTTAAACACAGGGCTCCTCATATATCCTCCCTCTCTGTCCTCTCTCTCTCTCTCTCTTGTTCTCTCTCTGTTTCACACACACACATGCACACACACACACACATTTACACACACAGTTTAAAGTGTGCTGCTGAGGGATCTAGACCAGAGAATTGCAAGACAGTGGCGGCCTGGCTGACACTGAGGGATGAGAAAGCAATAAAGCTACTGAGACACTTTTTCATCCACACACACACACACACACACACACACACACACACACTACTGTGTGTGGATAAAAGCGTTGTCTCAGTGCATATTCTGTACCTGGCTAAAATACTTCTCTTTGCATTTATTTGATGGTGTGAAAAACTGTACAGTCAGAGCTGTATAACAATAAAAAGATCTCATCATAAATAACATTTGGTATAGTACAAAGTAATAATCAATTCATATGCATTATCTAATTGGATATCAACTTGGCATTGAGATAATACGTGATGTATGGTGTGTATGGCACACTGTATGTAAAAACATTAAAATGAAAACTGAATATCATTCATCATTATTAGTGCAAATGGAGAGGGATGCTTCATGTAAATTTCATTGTGTCCCAGGAGTGGAACTACTCATTTACTGAAGGCCTAACTGGAGTCACTGTACACTGGATCTGCAGCATTTAAAATTTCTGTTTCTCTTTTCAATACACAGACTGAAGTGCAGAACACAATAAATGATGATACTTTTTTCATTAAAAGTCAAACTGAAATATTTACTCCATATGTCAGTTACTCTGCATCACAATTTGAATCACTGAGGGATGTATGGGATGTTAAGGACAAAAAAACACACTTGCTGTTGTGACATTTTGACAATCTGGTCATTTTTATCACCAAAATGTTCACCACAACACTAACACTGTTTTTACACATGTATTCAATAACTGGTTGATTCTCTTTTGAAAATAATCATGTACATTACCAGCCCATAGCTTGTATATATATATTTATATATTCATAGCTTTATTTATTTATTGGATGTATGATGATATCTGAAATATCATTGTTGCAATGGGCTTACATGTGATGGATTAATGATAATGCAAGCACTATTAAAATCCACTGTTATGATGCAATGACAGGCATACTGACAACCATTCTGTTGTTGGAAGACATCTTTGCCCTTCTTTCACTTTAAACCCTTTCATACACTTTTAATTGGCATTTGTATTGATTGGTGGAGTATCAACATGTCAGTAGGTAATTAAGGGTGCGTTAACATTGATTTATAGAGTGGAAACATGATTAGTGCATTATATAGTGTTTGTCACTAAATGAAACTCAGCGACCTGGTTATCCTCCTGCAAAATAATTTTCCAGCCACAGAATGCAGTTTCTCATTTTCAGCTTAATATAAAGCCTTGTGTTCAGCAGGTTTTCTAATTTGGACAAACAGAACATTTAGACAAACACTATAGCTATCTCTTTTCTTTACAATGCCAATTTAAATGGACCAATTACACCATTCACCCTTCTGAGTGACTCTATGTATGGTGTAAGGTTTTGGCAGTGAGAGAAAGAAGGTCTATATTCCTCAGTGATCCACTGAGTGCTGATTCTGTCATGTTTTGTGCTGACCGCAGGCCTTTCAACCTGGCACACTAGCACCTATTTGTCCCTCTTTGGCTGGTTCTTTTGTATCTCTGACATTAATGTGTTTTTAACAACGCATTACAAGATAAATAGTAGCAGTTACGTTAGCTGTTGTTAATGTAATGGCCTGGTATTGCTGTCAATAGCCCAGTAATGAGGGAATCCATTTCATTCAAACTGTAATCAATAAGAGTGTTGCCTGAATGAGGCCACTGTGGCTGCAGGCCAGATGGATAAATCCCTCTGTATTGAGCCAGCTTACAATGAGTGCATGGGAATAACTGAGTTTTCCTGTGCAAGAGAATGTACCACAGACACCCACATGCCTGGATATTGTGTAAACTCATTTATTTTATTTTCACATTTGTACATGTATTAAGTCACAAAACTTAAAGTCACTACAACCATTTTTGCTCCAACTACACTTTCTTTCTCTTTTGTGGAGCCACCTTCAAGTTTTGGTCCAGGAGGCTTAGCTGTTCCCACATTTAAGAGTGGTCTCGAGAAATCTGGGTTAACTTAGGGTTGCTAGAGCAGGGATACTCAGCTTACTTTGCTTGGGGACCACTTTTGCAAAATGACAGGAGGATAGGGGCCAGTCAAAGCAGCCCCATTCATGTTTCTAAAATTGAAGAAAGAAATTTCTAGGATTAAAGCACCCTTTTTTAGGATTTCAGGATGTTTCTTGGATTTTTTGGACATTTCTAGGATTTAAAGACATTAGGGGCTTAGCTTGGACCTCTGTCGGGGGGATGCGGAAGATCCTCCACTGGCACTTTTTTGGTCAATCAAGCTCTATTTTGATGCTGTTTTATCAACTCTGGCACCTTATGTATACTAAAAATACAAAAATACCATTATAAATCACTTTCTTTTTATTGTGAATTAGAAAATGGTAAGGGGGCCAGATCTGGCCCACAGGCCGTAATTTGAGTATCACTGGGGACTCCAAAAGTAAAATGTGAGCTAGAGCCTTCAGCTACAATGCTACTCTTCTGTGGAACCATCTTCCAGTTTTGGTCTGGGAGATGGATGCCATTTCCACATTTAAGAGTTGACTTAAGACTTTCCTTGTTTATAAAGCTTATAGTAAGGGCTGGCTTAGGCTTTCCTTGAACCAGCCCCTAGTTAGGCTGATATAGGCCTAGTCTCCTGGGGGAATTCCTCTTTCTTTCTCTCTCTCTCTTCATTTACAAACATCCATGTCCTATTACTGCATTTCACTAACTTGGCTTCTTCTCTGAAGCCTTGTGCTCCCTTGTCTCGCAGGACAGCTATTGCATGCCTGTCTGTCCTGGGAGAGGCATCTCTCATCAGTTGCTCTTCCTTAGGTTTCTACCATTTTTTCCTGTTAAAGGGTTTTTTTGGGGAGGAGTTTTTCCTCACCCACTGTGAGGGTCTAAGGACAGAGAGATGTCGAAAACTGTTAAAGCCCTCTTGTGATTTGTGAAAATGGGCTTTATCTTGATACTATAAGACTATAGTTTTAGGATAAAAATAACAGAGTACTACATGAGACATGCATGGCTGGTACACCAACACCTACACAAAGACACACAATCACACACACCAGTCCTGTTTGTTAATGGTGAGCTGCAAGCTGAGGGGTGAGCCGTGGAAGATAATGGCACGGTTCATTTGAGGTAGATAAACACTCGTAATTAGCACTGTACCAATGCACTAGCTGAGATACACAATGTCAGACATGTTATTAAATACAGACACACAAACACACACACACACACACACACAGGCTAATTTCATCTTTGCAAGGTCATACATTAGAAAATTCATACACACATACTCAGTGGGAAGGGCAACACTTTGATGGGTTAATCAGTAACTAAACAATGGATGGTAGTCATAGGAGAGGTAATGACTGTATAGTCAGTTGAGCTTAATGGCATCTAATTGTTTGCATACAGCTGTAACATTAGCCTGTTAATTAGCCTGAATTTTGTTTTACTTTAGTCTGACATTGTGTTTATTACAGATGTCATGTCTTTTTTAAATTCAAATTTAAATCGAAATAAGCTATGCAAAATAATGCTTAAATGCATTGTCATTCTAACAGACTTACTAGTGTCTTGAATCTGTCCTTCTAGTGTCACAGTTTCCCTTTTAGTAGATATTTTATTGTCCCTGTGGGGAAATTGGTTGGCAAAAACAATCATTCGACACTTCCATATATTGACCTAATAAAATAATCACGTCAGTAGACAAACCTCACACTTACATTACACCTTAAGTCCAATTTTAAGAGAGAACAGAGGAGATGTTTTGCTCGACTAGATGGACATACTATGTATTATTTGTGCAAGGTTAAAAATGTAATGGCCTGTGGAACAAAGGACAGTTTGGTTCTGATTTTTATAAAAAGAGGGGGCAATAGCGTCGTCCAGATGGGAGAAGGTAAAATAAGGAGGCCAGTGGATGCCTCTCATCGCCCATGATGATGTTTGCTTTGTTCGTTACTCTATAAATACATTCAATATTTGGCTGTTAACAGTTTACTGGCTGAAGTTACTGCACAGCCTCAGTTGTATTTCCGAACCAGCAGATAATGCAGAATACCAGAACACTCTCAAGAAATGCAGAGTAAAAAATGTGGAGCATTTTTGCATCGACATTAAAGGACAGCAATTTCTTTAAGAAGTAGTTTCTTTCAGTTTTTGAGTGACAAGACAGATAACTACCTCCTGCTGGCAAGGAGAGTCATTTTGATGAACATAGTTGGCCACTGGCTAAAGTCTTTGGGGTGTGTTCTTGTGTAGCTTTTTGTCTGAGGGAAAGGCAACACAACAGTTGGCCTTTGTCACCAGTAGTTCTTGGATGCTGATTTGGCGTGTCTTGGAAAGGCTAGTCTGTGTGAGAACTTCAACTTGACTGGTGAGAGAGACCCGAGAGTACCTGGCAAAAGTGCATTTTCGGCTTTGCAATATTTCTGATATTTGTGTTGTAATGGGGTGTGGTAGGACCCAGTAGCAGCACAACAGAACAGGAGAGTAGTTGGTAATGACCTTTATTCAATCTTTTGGCAGGTTGAATGGAACAAAGTTGAGTATGATCAGGTTGCAGGTAAGCAGAGACAGTGCTGGGGTGGAGTACAGTTCATGGGTCGAGCAGAGTTCGTAGAGAGACTGGGGTGAGCTCACATTAACAGGTAGTTAATGTGAGGTACTCTGATAGTTCAGAGTTTGGGCGGGGAAATTATAAATGTTGAGCGGACTTGGCAGGTGAATGTATCAGGTAAGTTGCAGGGACACAGCAAAGAGCTTGTGGGAAAAGCAGGGACTCCATAGAGGGGCGGGCAGGGCTAGTGGTCGAGGAGGAAGCAGAGTTGGCGTCAGACAGGCAGGCAGGCAGGCAGCGGACCAGACGAATCCAGTAGGAGCAGGAAGCAGGATCAACAAGGACAGGCTGGGAATCAATGTACCATCAACAACCAACAATAGGCACCAGCGGCACTCACACAGAAGAGATATTTCACTCAGCGGAGGCTCTGAAGACAGCCAGAAGAATTGCAATCTCTCTCGAAGGAGCCGAAGCAGTAAAACACAGCACAGCCACAGGCAGACGAGAACCAGGAAGTGCACAGGCAAAACTCATGGTCAGAGACAGAAGGTTGTTAGGTTTACCAGGGCAGAGATGAGGAGGGGTGGTCAGTGGTGAGCCAAGTCAAAATGAGGAAAACAATCTGAGAGTGAGTGCTGGAAGCGGGCTTGGGCTTAATTTTTAAGCCCGTGCAGACCACTAACCCACATTGCTTTCATACAAAGATTGTTTAAATATGCAAAGTATCCCTTTAAGTGAAAGATCTGAGTACCATCTCCACCACCGCTGAGACCACAGTGGCAGCCGAGTAGGACTTTATCAAATGCTAAACAGTGTGTGTGTGTGTGTGTGTGTGTGTGTGTGTGTGTGTGTGTGTGTGTGTGTGTGTTAACTTTACACACCATTGGCTTAAGTCCTAACCAGCATTCAGCTCCTCGGCCGGAGACTCCACAATCAATGCACTTAATCTCGCAGAAATAAATCAGCACACAGGGGAAATGTGATTGGACTGCCAGTGAGTGTGTGCACAGGCATGTGGGATCCCTTTGAGTTTCGTAGTGTATACATGAGACAAAGCACAGTCTCTGCCCTCTGTTTAGTGATTTTCACAAATTTCTTGTGCAATAAACCCAAATTATGTCATATAATTCCCCCATTGCATAAAAACTGACAGGCAGTACAATCAGAGAAAATTTCATCATCTAATACTGCAGAGAAACTGAGATGAGAGCAGCTCTGAGTGACACAGACAGAAAGAAACATGACTCAGCAGTTTCCTTCCTCATTAGGAGTCCTGTGTGTGTGTGTGTGTGTGTGTGTGTGTGTGTGTGTGTGTGTGCAGAGCTGTTAAAATGTTTAGGATGCCTTCCCAATCCGGGGCTCCCTCTCACCTTGGCCAAGGTCATCTTTTAGCATGAGAAGTGATGCAGAGATGCACCTGAGGACACTCCCAAAGTCCCTCACAGTCACAGCTAAAACCTTTTTGGATGCTAATGAATTCATCTTTGGTGAATCAGTAGATTCTCTCAGAATACTTATTATTCTGTAGCCTTGTTTGCCATTTCTTCTCTTTTACCTCCCACTCAGCTCTCACTATACTGTCTAACTGGTTGCTGGAAGTGTTTTTGGAACTTTTTTTTATTTGTAGATGTAAAAATATGTTAGATGATTTTTAACATCTTTATTCTGTATGTGGCATTCATGGCACTAATAAAGCATCCATACATCCTTTTGTTTCATCACGAGGCAGTCAGCAAGGCAAAAAAAAAAAAAACAAAAAAAAAAAACTGTTCAGGGAAATTACACAAGAATCAAAGTCCATAATTACAAGCAAGGTCAAAATGGCCAATGACATGTCTCACGAATTGCTATAAATTAGTAAACTGTGGCAATCATTTTTTTCAGCACTGTATCTAGGTGATTTTCTTGTCTCTTTATGTTCTGTCCTTTTTTTCAGTTTTTTGGGCTATGTTTTTTTTTTAAGTAGATGTGACCTTTCCACATGTTTGAAAGAAACTGAACCATTTTCCCTGTTTTCAAAGGGATTAATACATTTTTTCCACAAACGTCTTTACCGAGTTCTGACTTGAAAGAGATGTATTTAATTTTTTTAAGATTACTATTGCTTCAACATTTCTAATTGAAAAACTTAACCAAACACATCTGTGCATTTTTTTTATGTTTTCTTGTTTGCTACTGTGCAGACCCTTTATCCTTTGTACTAAAGACTGATGAGACACAGCTTGTGAGGCAGGTGAGCTGATCACATGAACTGCAGAGGAGAGAGATTTAATGAGACTGAATTTGACATGAAGAGATTATGAGATTATGACACAGATGAAGAAAACACTCAAATCAGAGAAAAGATTGTCTAAAGGGGAAAATAGTTTGTTAGTTCTATAGTTTATTTGTCTTTTGAAATTTCACTCTGTGCCTGTAGAATTTACCGAGTAAACACAAAAACAAAACGTGTCCATTGGAGCATAGAACCACTTGAGACACTCCCACGTTCTGCACAGTCCAAAACAAGTGGTAAAGTGCTCTGTGCACAAAGGTAAAGTTAACCGAGCTGTAACCTCAACCTGTCATATCACATCCAGGAGAATAGAAGGATAAGAGCAAGATGATGCAGGGGTCACCATGACAACGAGCAGGAACACGCACCAAACTCAACACATAGAAAATGCGGCAGAATGTGTCTCACTGTTTAATTTTGCAGTAAACATCACACTCGGTTTGAAAAGGCAAGCTGTGTGAAAAGGTGGCTTTAATTAAAACAGAGATGGTGAGTAAATTTAAACCTGAGCAAAATGGCTTGGTTTCCTTCAAGAACATGGAAAGAAGGCAGTGAGCAACTCAAAAAAATAGAAAGAAATTATTACAAAGTATGTATAATTGACCTGGAAATTAGCAACAAAAAACAAATAAACATACAAACAAACAAACAAAAAAACCCAAACAAACACACAAGACAGTAAAAAAGGAAATATTAAAAAAGGAAATGACGTGAAAAACTGCTCAAATATTCTAATAATTATATGAAATGTAATTTCAAATGTAGAATTTTAATTATTATAAACACACACACGTATTTCTCTCTCTCTCTCTCTCTCTCTCTCTCTCTCTCTCTCTCTCTCTCTCTCTCTATATATATATAATATATATATATATATATATATATATAAATAACAAATTTTTACATTTTTTTTTCCACAAATGGTATTGTCAAGTTAATAAAACTGCAAATATGTAAATAATGGGCCATAGGCTCAGTCACCTTTGTGTTGACAAAAACAAAAACAAAACAAAAACTGTAAAAAAAAAAAAAAAAAAAAAAAGGATTGACCTGAAAAACTAAACTAAACTAAAAATAGAATTACTCTGTAAAATTATTTTGACTAGTTGATTCTGATAATTATAAATGTATAGTTCTTTGGATATTTCAAATCTACATATCTTTTTTGCAATTTGTGGGGCATTCCTCGCCAAGTTAACAAGTTAAGCAAGCTTCAAAGGTTTACTTAAATGTGCTTTATATATTTATATATACTTACTCATTCAATACTGGTGAAAGGCAGCTGAATGAGCAAAGAATAGTGATGTCGATATAGGTTTTTAAGGGGTTAGAAAATGTAAACTTTATGATAGTGGAATCTTCCTAATATTTTTAGTGGGCTCGCCTTTTGCAATCTCTTCCTATATCAGAAAAAAAGGGTTTTGAAACATTGTACCTCCCTATCAGCTGCTCTCCAGTCAAAGTGTTGGCTGAGGTTGGTGTGATAACACGTGGTGTGTGGGCTCCATGCTGCATTATACTGAGACAGACAGCCAAAGGGTACAGGGACTCTCACTCTGCCGGACTCAGCAGTTTGTGGGCCGCAGCTCTGGGTGCTAATTGACTCAACTCTTCACAGACATCTCCAGGTTGCTAATTAACGGCTCCTGTTAATGACTACCTGCGTTAGATGTAATCACATGAATAAAACATTCAGTTGTGAGGAAAATCCAAGGTCGTACACTGAGTCTTTACAACCTGCTGTTGTCTTTTCTTCTGCTGAAGAAGAATTTTACAGAAAACCAAGATGACAAGCAAAGACCAAAAACTTTTTCTGTCCTATACTCTGCTTCCATAATAACCTCATTCATCAGAATTTTTCATTTCTGCAAGCAGCCCAGCCCCCAAAATATAAGTAACAGATGCATTTATTTGAAATCTCTTAATTATAATTGATTTATTGTGCAGTATTTACTGTAGCATAACTGAGTTTTCATCACGTCCTCAGTTGACAATTTAGCATCGCCTTTGTTCCCTTGTCAAAAAGCCTTTTGGATTTTTACATTGGATTTAGGATTACTGCAGAAAATAAGCTCTGTGGTAAACAGACATTTATGTTACTTACAAGTTTTGTTCAGCAAGATAACCTTCACAAAAGAACATCACATTTAGGATTTTTGAAGCTTAAATGTACTTTTGCTAGATGTTAAAACTAACATAGGGCTATAAATGACCTAAACTGAAGTTGCATAAATTCATGTTGCCAAAACAACAAGGCTAAAACCATGTTTGGCACAAGGAGTGATGTAGTTTGTAGTAGTCTGTAGTCTCATTTAGCAAATTGTCAGCAAACAACTTCCTTTCACAAAGTCAGGTATTAACTGGCATATGATGTAGAACAAAACATGAAATAGGGCTGGGCTACTATAGAACCACATGGTGAACTCCCAAGAAGAGATCCGTGCTATAAGTTTAACATAAATGATATTATAGGGTAACAAAATATGATTTTTAGTTTCAGTTGACTATAAATGGACCTGCAATTGTATAGTGCTTTTCTTATTTATTCATCCATTCACACACAGACTCATACACTAGTGGCTGAGGCTATGATACAAGGTGCAACCTTTTTCTTAGTACTTAAATATTTATACACTCACACACACACCATCCAACACATTTTCATCTCAACTTGTCACATGGTGCCGCTCTGTCAGTGACCCTCTGCATCTACTTATGATGCTTTAGGTTTTTCCTCCTGCGTTTATGCAGCAGGATGCCGTTACGGCGATGTCAACAAATGCACATGGTGGGATAAAGCTGCACAGTCTTCATGTTTACATAACAGCACAGAATGTCACAATGGTTAGGATTAGGCAAATACGTTATGGATGGTTAGGTTCAGAAAAGACACTCTCACACAGACAAGCAGCAAACTGTATGATAGTCATTTGTTTGTGGGACTCATCCACCCTCTCACTCACCCACCCTATAAGCACACACATGCTCCTCATATTACGTGGTTACCAGAGGCATTATTACCTGGGCAGAAGGCAGAAAGTGGCTTTTGGCTTCATGCTTGTACACCTAAAGCACTGACAGAGCTGCGCTACTTGACGAGTTCGTAGTGATAACGGGATGCACCGTCACCTGTTGAATGGAAAGATCAGGGATTAAACTGCCAACCTTTCAATTAGCGGACAACCATTCTACCTCCTGAGCCACTACACTATTAAAAACATAGTCAGGATTAATTTATACCATTTTGGATACTAGATGTCCATCTATCCCAGTGGTTCATAAAGGAATGATTGTGGTTTTGGTCAGTTGTTAATAAATTAACACAGTTTGTCTTGTTTCTCTCAAAACTTAATTGCAGATGCAAATTACTGAGAACTGAGTGTTATGTGTAAAATGGGGAGATGCCCCTTTAAAATGGTTTTACATCATCTGGTAGTGGATGAGAGAGAAACCTAAAGCTTTAAGCCAGGCATGTTTAGATGACTGACAATGACCTTGAGTGTTTTTATCATCAAATCAGTTCACCGTTGATCTGTTTTCACTAAATAGCTAGAAAGACACTTGTAACATCCAACACTTGCACATCAGCTAACAATAGTTACTGTGCATGTTGGACTGCACCGATCTGAAAAGGTTACGACAACATGAGTGTGACTGTTTAATGCCTCGGATGATATTGACATTTTGCCAGCAGGGCCATGGATCACCAATAGTTTGTTCTCTTGAATTGCTATTTAAGATGTATGTGGTGACCTTGGATGAGTCAGAGAGCCCCGTGCTGAATTCCAAACTCAATATTAGGAGGCTGCAAATGAGACCAATCTGACAGAATTGGAAACTAAATCCCAGCGCTGAAGTTAGCATAACTTAGCTGCTGTAATGTAATTTCCCATTTGGCTTATTGTGTCTCAGTGTTTGCAGTCAGGCAGCTGGGGCTCCTGTTGTCGAGGATATTACACGACTGAAGCTGCAGATGTCTCTGGTTAAATCTTCCTTTGTGCCGGCGCTGGTGTCGTCTCTGCAGAGGTGTCTCGTTCACACCTTAATCACCAACACATTATGGCAGCTTGTGTTCTGCAGAATATGAATTTAGAGGAGAGTCATTTCTCTCACCAGGATTGTTGGCAAGCCTGCCACATGTTATTTTTTTCTAACAATAGAACAGTGAAAATTTTAACCCTTAATTGGCTTGATTTCTTTCAAAATATGGGAAGATGGCAATGAACAAACTTGCAACTATAACTAAACAAGAAAACCAGAATATTTTAAAAAATATATAAAAATAGTAATATGCTACAAGAACTACCTGAAATTATGCACAGTGCAAAAAAAAAATAACATAACATTCCGTACCAATATATATTTTTTTCTTTTTGGCAGGCTGCCACATGGGGCAACTACATTGTTTCCATACAGTATCAGTTTAATTTAAGGTTTCTTAACAATAGTTTTTATATATACACACTCCCCGTATACAAACTCACTTAACGTTTACAGGTCATTTAAGGTAGGACCTCTTTCCTCATAGAAACATCTGAACAACATACATATAAAATGATATATTTCATTTTTACCTTCTTTAGCTAACAAACAACAAAACTGCACATCACAGCCACCTGGTGAGGCCGACCGACCTGCTGACCAAATCATTTTATCAACGCTTTAATGAGTGACAAAACCCACACAAATACATTTTAACGACAACAGCCACAGATGTAGTGTGTAACTCAGCCTGTATTCAGTGTCCACCTGCTCTCTGTGGTCCCCTGCTGTGTCTTAATGCAGCTGACATAACCATATAGTTGTTTTCATTTACATATTCTCCTATTTATGCTGTGAGACAACAGAACCAGAATGAAATCACAATTTAACGGCAGCTCATAAACACCACATGTTCAGCAATTCTCAAGCTGCTCATCCTTTTTTTTTTTTTTTATTACGACATCATTGATTATCAACAACAGCTATATTGATGTTTAAAGTCATCAGTCACAGAGAAAGTAAGAGATGACAGATTACTTTTACTGCCACACAGCCCCCCGACCCCCACTAGACTCTACAGACCTCTACAGACTCAAACACCATGATTGGATTCCATGTTTTGCTATTCAAGATCAGCTGATCCTTTTTCATTTGTGCTGTTTTTTCAAACTACAGTGGCCGAGCAGCGCAAACACGCTGTATGTAGAGAAACGTGTTACATATACAGAAACACGCTGCATACACACTTCGAAAACTGAACATTTCTGTATATGCAGCGTGTTTCTGTATATGCAGCATGTTTCTGTATATGCAGCATGTTTCTGTATATGTAGCTTGTGTATATTTAGCGTGTTTTGTCCTTTTTCGGCCACCGTAGAAACAGCATCAGCTTGAATAACCCTGGTCCAGATACAAACTTTTCAAGACAATCAAATCCACATAAATAGAACTTTAAACGTGACTACATATACATGTAGACTACAGGGTAAACAAATGAGTAGGTAGCCTAATGTCTACTTTATATACTTAACCACTGTAACAGTTAAATTAATTAAGTGCAAATGTTGTATTATTTGAGCAATACAAAAATGATTGCATTTTTGTCCTGAAAGCTATTCTGAATTCAACTGTTTTCTTTTGTTCTTTTGTTCAAAAGTTTTGAACAACATATACTGAGGGGTTGATCAAGATCAAAACCAAAAGTGGATTCAATTCAGTTACATTTTTTTTTAGCCCTCAACCTCTGAGGTGGATTATTCCTATGTCCTTTCATTATCCTCAGTTATTCACTTTGAATTACTTTTTAAAATGTGTGTTGTTTTTTATGTATTTATTTATTGCTCTTTTTTTGTAATACTATGTTCACTATTATGTAATTGCAATATTATATATATATGTCCCTTTAATCACATCCCACATTTTCCTCTTCCATTATTTGTGCAGTCCATCTTGTATCTCTTCTGGATATTCCTGCCTTAAGCTTCAACAATGACTGAAAAGATTTTTGCATTTGTAAAGATTAGGTTTAAGATCTCTACTCTTGTCTTAATTAGACAAACAAAGGATTTTGTGCTCAGGTTTGTCCAAAGCTCTGACTCTGATCTCCCAACTGAACCCAGGAAAAAGAAAAGAAAAGATTGACCTGCCCTGATATTGGTTTAGAGTGAAGCCGGAGAAATGCCTCAGCAAATGTCACAGGAGACATCTGAGGCAGCTTATTAACAATGTCACACAACAATTTTACATGACAGGTAAGCCCAAACAGGTGCCATGTATGATGGGATCATGCAAAACACCCCTGAAAAAAATGACAATTTGTCTCCTTAACTCTTTGAAGCCAGGTCTGACATCAGTTTTCTCGTGCTGCGTACAGACATCTTTCACAACTATTTTAACCTTTTAACCCTAAAAACAGGAGGAAAAGGCAATGAGCAACTTGGTAAGAAATGTTCCCCAAAAAGAAATTAGTATATTTAGATTTATTTCTTTTATCTTTTTTTTGTTTTTAAGATAGGGAAAAAAGTCTAGGGGAAAAAAGAAAATAGGTAGGGAAAACAATATTTATAATTATTATAATTACATGTAAATTTAGTTACAGAACTAATATAATTTTGGAGCACCTTTTCCAAGTCTTGATTGCCCTGTTGTTGTTTTTTTTAACTTAATCATCATTTTATTTTTTCAAATTTCAGACAATTTTCTTGTACTTCTTGTTTTTTTCATTTTTTTTTTTTTAATTAATCAAGCTAATGTACTCAGGTTTCAAATGGTTTATTATATTTAAATTGTTGCTTTCAACCATCTGGTGCATCAGGGGACATTTTATCTAAATAAAATCTACACTTTGAGGCTCAGCAAGCACATTTTTTATTCTGTTGAAACAGCAGCAGTCCTACATGCACCCCATTGATTCATGGCAGAATTGAGATACACTTTTGAGTCGTGCTGCACGGGCTGACAATATATCCAATTGATTTTTCTCGTTTGGAAAGGACAAGAGAAGATGTATTGCCTTTGCTTTGGCCATGAGGAGCCGAGCCTCGGGGGAATACTCCCATACATCTTTTTCGGCCGAGGTCCACCTAAAGGCTTGCTCTGGCCGCTTGCCTGCCGGTTGCCATGGCAACCCCATCCCCACATCCCTTCCTAGCACACGCTAGAAGTGAGCAGAGGTAAGTCTATTGAATGTTCTGTGTTCTTTTAATTTTGCTGTGTGTGTATTTTTTTGTGTGTCAGCGGAGGTGTTGTAGCATTGTGTAACCCAGACGGGAGGATGCAATTTTTCAGATACATGCTGAGAGTCTTTTAACTATATAACTTATTGCATAAATGCACAAAATATATCACATAATTTCCTTATTGTTTTATGTAACACACAACAGGAGAGACAGATTGTCTACACAAGTGTTAAGAAGACACCAACAAACTCTGTCCAGATTCCCTACTGAAACCAATGAGGGAGACTCCATGTAATAGAGTAATTGTGTTCAACAGTATTTTCAGCAACAAATTTCCATGACTTCTCCAGGACTTTGACACAAACTTTAAAGACACACTCATCAATAATCTTTATCAGTTAGTTTATTGCTATATACTGTGTGTCAGAACAGGATTAAAACTGACTATTTAAAAAAAACAGTTTTTATTAAGGAAAGGGGGAGGGTGGTGCGAAAAGGAAGAGGCATGTCAAACAATTTTTAGGCACTAGGGAGGGACTTATGTTTTTTTTTTATTTAGGGGAAAGACATAAAACTTTAAATGGCTGTATTTTGTGTTGATTGTCCTGTCCATTTTTAAAAGAAGACATGCCCCGCAGGTTTTTGAAAAAGCATGTTTTATTTAAAAATATCTTTAAAAAGTTTGAAAGGTTGATTTTTAAAGAAAAAAAATTGGCTATTCCTTTTCTTTTCTTTTCTTTTCTTTTCTTTTCTTTTTTTTCCACATGTGATTATGATACTTATAAATAAATAAAAAAATCTGAAACTACTAATTTCTTGCAATTTGTGGAACATTTCTTACTAAGCTTCTCTTTGCCTTCTTCCACGTTTTTAAAAAAAATAATTTTCACCAGTTTGCTCACGATTCAAAGGTTTTACTTATTAAAGGTGTCTTAAAGCAGCACAAGAAAAGTGATGTCCCTCCAGGTTTCAAAAGGTTAAACTCATTGTATGTAGTGCACAGCATGCACCACCAAAGCTCGGTGCCACACATTTATAACGTCATATACCATATACACCAGTGAAGTTTCTGGAAAAATTTAATAATGCCCACGCCTATAGTCACAACATTTAGGAAAGTTTTTCTGCATTTGCAGGTTGCCACTGCAGTGTGCGTGTGCAGCACCTTGACAACTCCCCAAAAACTGAGCTGGGAATTAGTTTAGGAAGGACTTGATCTGATATATAGTTGAGTTTCCTATGAACGAAGCATGCATTGTCATTGTCAGTATTGCAGTCGATCATGTTCATTTAATTGTGGGAAGCCAGAATCATGAAAGAGATTGAGATTTGATTAATTGTGCAGACCTTCCTATGTGCTTCATTTTCTTACACAGCAACAATCACAGTGTATAGTGCCTGTAAGTGTACATATAACCCCAGTTTGGGTGTATATGGGTCCATGAGGGGAAGCATAAAATATGTACTTCAAATATAGAGTTACATTTGAACATGGTAAAAATGCACTTAATAACTGATCCCCTCTGACACTGTTTCAGCACTTTAACGCCTGCAGTGTAAAACCTGAACCCTCAGTAAAAAATATTCACCAAGTCAGTGCTTTGGTTTCACATTGCAGAGCTGATTAACACCTGGAGATTAAAAATGTACCTGATGCTTGGTAACCTGTGACACTGGTTCAGCGCTGTCAAACACCTGTAGTGCAGCACAACAATCACAGACTCCAGTCTTTTTAAATTTTTCTCCTGTGAACACCCAACACTTTCCAGGTGAATCATTAACATCTCAGGAATAAACTTTCTACACATCAGATTCTTGAAAACTTTCTTTAAACAATATTTGATTTTTTCCCCCAACTTTCCAACCTTATAGATAGATACCTTGCTTATGTCCCAGTAGATTTGCCATTTCAAAATCATCAAATAAAATCTGTATTTAATGTTTGGTTTTTTTTTCCAGATTAGAGTGGGTTATTTCAAAAATCCATCCCATCTCATGGTGACACAGAGGGCACCCTTTAACTCTTTAAAACCTGGAGTGACATCAATTTTTCATGCTTTCAGGCATCTTTCAAAAGGATTTAAACCTTTGAACCCGAAGCAAACTGGTGCAATTTCTTTCAAAAATGTGGGGAAAAGGGCAGTAAGCAACTTGATTAGAAATCCTCCACAAATTTCTTGCAATTTGTGGATTAAGAAAATTAGGGAAAAACTACTTTTATAGGTATTTATCACAGACATTTAAAATTATGTCACATAACTGTAAAACATTTAAAGCACTTTTTCCAAGCCATTTTCTTTTCTTCTTTTTTAGAAACAATTTTCTTGTACTTTTTACAAATTTCTTGCTAATTTTTGGGTCATTTCCTTTTCTGCTGCTCATTGCCTTCTTCCTATGTTTTTGAAAGAAATCAAAACAGATTTCTCAGGTTTCAAAGGGTTAATGTGGCTATGTGAAGCTGAAAAAGCTGAAACTGCTGAAAAAAACATTGTAACATGGAGTTAATGATGTAGAACAGTTGCGGTTAGGTTTAGGGTTAGGTAGAAAAACTACTTGATTAGTTTTAGAAAAATGTTTTGGATTACAATTAGTTTGTTTATTACCTAACATACATAAATACCGATGTGAGGGTCTGAGCCCTCTGAGGCAAATTGTGATTTGTGATAATGGGCTTTACCTTACCTTACTCAAAACATTGCCAAAATGCAAAAGTTATTAAAGTTAAAATGGGAGTCGTCAAACCAAAGGGTAATGTAAAGTTGGTTACTTATTTGACATACAGTTTATGTTTCTTACCCACAGAGTTGGTGGAGATAGCTACAGAAATTCTGACGTCTTTGTTGTCATGCTTAAAACTGCAACCGCCATCACTGCACTCTGTTGTGCACTTACCATCCCTCTCCTTCCTCTTACTCTCCTTTTTTTCTCCAGTAGAGCCTATTTTCTCCCCCTTTGTGTCTCCACAGCCTCAGGCCATCACAGCGAGGTGTTGAAAACAACTGGTGTCAACAGAGGTGTCTGACTCCCAGACAGCAGCCCTGCCAGATAAACTCTTGTCAGTGTCAGAGACAACAGCGTGCCAGCACAGCTCCCCCAAATTACTGACAGCAGACAGACATGGACACACACATGGCCACGTTACCATCACTGACATCACAGAGGTCCAGACCACAGTATTTTTTTCAAGGTGTGTAGAATAAATGGGAATTAATCACCTAGATAAACTCTATTTTGGTACGCCAAAGATATTGTATAATGCCAAGGCGACCAATTGGCAGATTATGAGACAATATGGGCCTCAGGGCACAGTTATGCAAAACACCAAACCAACTCTCTGACAACATTTATCATCTTTTTGTAGCAATTATCCATATTATGTGTCTTTTTTGGTTATTTGTTGTTGCTAGCTAGTATTTTGAGTAAATTAACTAAATTAATTAAATCTTATGTAGACTTCGAAGTTTGTTAAAGAAGAGCTGCAGTGGCAGCTCAAGGGGATCACTGTTTAATCCAAAGAAAACTGCAAACAGAACATCACAGGAACAAAACAAGGATCCAACAAAGACTGAAGTGAAAACCAGATCTTAAATACAAACTAGAGTGACAAGGGGATAAAGTGCAGGGGGAGAAAAAGGGCGAAAAAGCTCAGGTGAGGAGAATAAGGTGATGAGGCAGAAGAACAGACAGGGTGCTGACTGGCTGCTTGCAGGACAGGTGTGACAAGAACTTCATCCATTATCCTGCTCAGCTCCTACAATAAGTCTAAAATACACAGTGTATATAAAATTGTTACATTCATACTGTTCAGTGCAAAAATGCACTATTGAAACCCATTCAAACTGCAGTTTTTGCAATTTTTGATCCCACAGCTGCCCGTCTCATTACACGCACCAAATCTTGGCACCAAATCACCCCAGTCTTAAAAACCTTCACTGGCTCCCTGTCTTACATCAGATTATCTTCAAGAACCTGGTCCTCACCTTCAAAGCCCTTCACCACCTGGCCCCCCCCCCACCGCACTGACCTCTTCTCCCCTTACCAACCCCCACGGTCCCTCAGATCTGCCTCTGCCAATCTCCTCTCCATCCATAAATCTATCCTCCACACTTCTGGGGACAGAGCCCTCTCCAGGGCAGCTCCCAGCCTTTTGGAGGCATCCCCCTACAGATCCGTGACTCTGCGTCCCTCGTCGTCTTATAGTCCCACCTCATAACCCGTCTCTTCTCCTATGCCTATTCCTAGCCATATTAGACATATAGAGAAAATACATGCTATCCCATTAGGTGCATTGTCACAATCAATGTTGCTGCTAATTACTGACATATACCAGGCTGCAATAATCAATCAATCAATCAGTCAATCAACTTAGCATGTAGTATATTGAAAATAATTTTTTTTGTGTGTTATTTTTTCTCTCACCTTAAAACATAGTTACACCATGATGAAAACCTGGTATTTAAATGATTAACATTCTAAAGATTAATTTATGTTTTATTTTTTGATTAGGACTGATGTTGTCCAAAAATATTCATTTAATGAAAGTAGAAAATACTTTTTAGAGCTTGATTTTGAAAAGCACATGTTGTGTACAGGGGGATTTGAGCATGTGTAATATTGAAGCGGGCTCTAAGGGTTAATTTACGTAGGTGATGTTCCCCTTTAAAGATAAGTCAGTTGTCTGTTACTCTATAAGTAACACAATAATTGTATCAAATTGTTTTGTTCTGAAACACAAGTGTGTGTGGGTGTGTGTGTGCGTGTGTGTGCGCGCGTGTGTATATACATAAAGTATAAATTCTACGTGGAAGAATGCGTTGCAATGCAATGATTAATGCTGCCATCCCTCATTGCCGAGTTGACCCTCAGACTCTTTCACCTCTAATCTGTCAGGGTGATCGTGGCTCAATGAGCTGTGACACAGCAACAGACTGTATGTTGCGGACCCTCCGCACAAACACTCTTGTCTCTGTCATCTGCAGTGGTAGCCATCAGTCATACACCTGCTCTACGAGGGGAGGTCACAGCACAGTCTGCATAAAGCACTGTCACCTCCTCAGTGCTCAGCTATTTGTTTTCGTCACTCACCTTTTATCTCTGTTTGAACATTTTATTCATCTTTTGCATTTTTCCCTCTTTGTCTTATGTAGATGAATTTCAAGAATTCTACTATGCTGCTGCAGTGTGTCAGCTAGTTGAAAACAATGTCACTATGAGCATTACTGATTCACATACTGATGTATTTATATTTCTTATCATCTGATGTGCAAAGTACATTTAACATTTTGAGTTCCACAACAATCCTGTTGTGTTATGTAGTAGTACTTACTGTGTTATGTATTTGTATTGATTGTTCTTCAAATTATCTTTTTTCCCTTAAATAACAAACATACACACACTGATTAGCCCCTTATAACCTAGATCAGCATTTGTGTTCTCGTGCTGCATTCACAAGCATTTACACCTGTGAAATTTGGCAAGTAACTTGGCAAGAAATGCATTTCTTGCCAAGTTCTTGTTTTCTTTCATTTTCTTGTGCTGCTTTCAGACGCCTTTTACAAGTATTTAAATCATGTTTCGCAAGTTTGAAGAAATTAGTAGATTTAGAATTTTATTTATTTTTTAAAAAATCTGGGGAAATTTCAAGTAAAATAAGTTTGGGAAAAACTATTTCTAATCATCATAATTGATATTCAATATTATGTTACAGAATTATAATTTTTAAACACTTTTTCAGATCATTTCTGTTTTTGTTTGGGTTTTTCTTCTTTTTTATTTGTCCCTAATTTTCAGGTCATTTTCTTGTACTTTTCACTAATTTTTAGGTTTTCTTCTTAAGTTGCTCATTGCTTTCTTCCCATGTTTTGAAATAAGGGTTAATTTATTCTTAGTGTTGAAACCTCAATGGTAGAAACCTCAGGAGGAGTAATCAAGGAGAAATCCCCTTTTTTCGGGACGGACAACCGTGCAATAGATGTAAATAAAGGCATGTACGTAACAGACCATCATTTAAAAAAAAGAAAAAAGAAAGAAATCACAGTCAAACACAACTTTGTGGGTGGCGAGCAGCTTATCAGCCATCTGAGTTGGGGAAAAGCATTTCCACATACTTCTCCAATCCAGGATTGGTCAGTACAGGTGATAAAAAGTATGATAAATGTTGATTTTGTTTCTTTTTTCCAAGTGCCCTGAATCATATCTGCTTCTCCTCCCACTATATTCTGTCATGAGTCCAAATGACTGATATGTTAATCTTCCTTTATTCCAATCCCCCCTGTAGCCCAGTGAGGTTAAAGCAGAGCCCCTGACCCTGACAGCCTCTCCTCCGTACCTCTCACTGCTCCTTTCAGTTTCTCCTCTCTCTGTGTCTCCCCGCAGACTGAAATATCAGCACCACAGACTGGACTGAGTTATGATGTGACATTAACCCTTGAACCCTGACATATGAAAAGTCATGGCGAGGGGATATATAATCCCTCCTGGCGAGGGCCATATTTCAACTCGTGTGGCAAGTGGCCGATACGTCAACGGACCCTCAGGAGGAGCCAGCTGGAGCCTTTTGTACATAGAGGAGATACAGCACTGAGGTAATCCAGTGTACTCCAGAGGAGTCCTTGACTTCACACAGACACAGACAGCGTAGGCTCTTTCTTTGTCTTCAACAGGTGATTTTACCAGCGTCAATGACTATTTTTACATTTATCTAGCTTGCTGACTAACAGAGGTCAGTGTCACGGATGGGCAGTAACTCATTACAAGTAAAGTATATGAGTAAAAAGGGGGGGGGGGATTTGTTTTTTTTTTACTTCAGCATCAATTATGAATCCAACCCATGCCAGTCAGGTAAACTTGCAAGTATTAATGTTAACTTTACCAGTTAGCCAGTGTTAGACTGTTGATGTCATGATTTTACATTAAATGCTAGCGAGTCAGCAGCTGATTTTTGCATTTACAGTGAATGAGCTGATGATAACTCCTCTACTTACTAGCCTTAACCAGCAGCACGTTTTCATCCCAAGTCATTACATATCAGCACTTTGCAGTGGACGTGAGTGTCTACATATTACAATTTAGGTATCCTTTTCGCTCTGCTGTTGATGTTCTGGGGTGCTATAAGTCAAGAGATTGTTGGATCCATCCAATGGCCCTTACATCCATTCTAAAGGGGACCTAATGCTCCTTGTATTACATTGTTATCAGCAATGTTGCAACTAGACGCCATCCAGCAGTGTATTATGCAGATGCAACAGGTTCCTACCAGCTGTGTTTTAAACTGACAGAGACCATCCGCGTTTCATGCTGCCACCTATCATCTGCCAGCATATAATAACACCACAAGTGGTTCTGCCAAGCCACGTTGTCAGCTGATGTCGTCCAGTGGCGTATCATGCAGACGCGAACGGTTGCTTTTGGCATCTGGATCTTACACCAAAAGCAGCGGTATTTGACAACTTTGGAATAAGAACGGGCTTTAACTACTTACTTACTTATCAACGCCTCTTCTTTCCTTTGGGACATGTGGATGATATGAAATAGATCTCTCCATCACATTATTGAAAGGCATACTTTTAGTTCTCACACAAATTCTAAAGGATATCCAAATTCATCTGGAGGCTGAAATTATTGGACTGGACTTGACATAATGAATCACAAATAATAAATGTCTAATGTATTATTAATTAAAGCCTGAAATTTTGTTTTATTCATAAATTTAAATTAATAAAAGTTTCAAGGGGCATGCAGTTGGTTTTTTTTTCTTCTTTTTCTCCTGTCTTTTTCACTGATGCAAGCTTTATAGGTATTTTTTTAGGACAGAACTGACAGCTCCCAATACATCACTCGTCTTCTTCCTGCTGTGAAAACAAACAGCTTGTAAACAACCCAGTCACAATGCAAACATCATCAAATCAATTCTCTACAGCCCTCACTCCTACTTTGTGAGCGCTCAACTGTCGCCTCGTGCTATTTCCCTTATGAGGAACGGGGAAAATTGCAGTAATGAACAAAGCCAAACAGATCTTCCATGTAAATCTGCTCCATTCTCTGTCTGAGAGAGCACCTTAAAGGCAGAATTAAGGCTCCTTAACGACTCACTTGCTTCGTTTCGCAGGGCCCACTAATGAAAGCACAGAGAGTCGCGTATTAGAAAATAATTGAGAACACTGTTATTGATTTGGTGACCTTTGACCTCTCACCTCATTGTTTAATATTGATCATCTCTGATGTTTGAAGAGGTGTTCTTATGGCACTGCCAATAGAGGGAGGAAAATTCATGGTATTCATAAAAACAAAGCACAGCAAGTCCCTTGGGGAAATATTGTAGAAAAAAATGTACATGTAGTTTTTTTTAGGACTCCCTGTGGTCACGGAAGCTCTAAAAGAGTTCACAAGTTCACAATCATGTTTTCCAGGCCTTTTGTTGTGTAATCATTTGACATTGTAACCTTCCATATAATGTAACATAACTGCAATTTTTTTTTTTTTTTTTTATAGCTGTTGGCGTAACGTCTTTCTTATATGTGTTGATTTCTATCATTTTGCTTACCATCACATAGTTTCTTTATTTTTCCATTCAATGTTACTCTACGTATATGCTACCTAGAATAAAAATATATCTATATTGAAAAATGCCAGGTAAGTGGGACAAGAAAAATAAAAACATTTAGGAAAGATCCTTGAAAAAACTATTGAAAAAAATTTAAAGTTTGTCCATGAAAATGTGTAGGTAAAAATGACTTTTAAATGCTGAATGAAAAAGATGTTTTTTGCATATAGGCGACCACTGTTTTTGAACCACGTATTACTAAATAAACGGTGTTCGACTGAGTGTTAGTGTGTGTTTGTGTATGTCAATTATTAAACATCATCAGTTGATTTGAAACAGCTCAGAATAGCACAGATTTTCTGTGGGGATAGAATGCATTTATTTTATGATGCAATTAGAGTAAATGAATTACTTTATAATATATTATTCAGTCTAAGGGAATATTTGATCACACAGGGAAGATAAATTTAAATGAATGTTTTAAAGTGCAATTAAAGCTGTCAGTAACAAACTCCTTGTTATGCAAGATATTGAGGCTGGATTATCAGACAAGACAGATGTATGCCCATCTGTCTGTTTTCCTGACAAAAATAACAATAAATACAGACACCCTTAAGTTCCAGCAAGTGAGATATTTTTTCCTTTAATTCAATTTAATTTTATCTGTAAAGCACTTTACAATGTACTATCAGTGGGCTTTCCAACGTAGGACATCCCTCTGTCCTTGGACCATCACAGCAAATATGGAAAAAAAACTACCCCCAAAAACCCCTTAACAGGGGAAACAATGGTAGAAACTTCAGGAAGAGTAACTGAGGAGGGATCCCTCTTCCAGGATGGACAGATGTACAATAGCCTTTTCTTATTCTCAACTCGTAAAATACGGCCACCTGCTTAGTGCTTGCGGCAAGCCACTGTGGTTGAGCCACTGTTATATGGCGGTAGATTGTCGGATGGCACCTGATACCTGCATGAGCTGCGACACTTGAGAACCCAGTTGGATGGAACTTGTCATGTGTGCATGATATTACACAGAAGTGTTTGTTGTATAAACATAACCACATGCAGCAGTATCCCACCATGTGCTTGTGTTGACATCACAGAAGCGGCAACCTGGTACATACAACGTAATAAAATGTCAAATTTAGATATGGAAGTCCACTGACAAAGCTGCAATATGTTATTACTCTGACTTTTCATAAAAAAATCTTTTTCACCCGATTTAACGTGCTGAAGCTCTTAACTTTGTATGTGTCTGTGATTAACCTGTTTCGGCCGCCAGTTTTATATGAAACTCCAAATATTTTCAGTCACAGCAGGTCAGGTTGCATTTCTTCAGAAAGAAATATTCTTTCATATTTGACAACTGGCAGAGCTGGTAATGGAAAGCCTGGCAACGTTAGCAAGGCAGGTATGAGCCAAAGGTGAGAAGCAAAACATCTTGTGAGAACATACTGTATCTGGCTGTTCAGACTTGATGGAAGCTCGCCTCGCTCTGCAGGCTGTGAAATAGGGAATACTCTGAGCAGAGAGGAGAGGTGAGAAGGAGGGAGGAGTGAGAGAGACAGAGGGAAGCAACCTGAGAGAAAGAGTGAAAAGATGGATGTGAGAAAGCACACCAGTCTCCTTTTAATTATTCTCAAAAACATTTGCTTCTCAAATATTTTGCATCTTGTGGGAAACATAACACAGCCGCTGGTCTATGCTGTACATTCACCAACCCTCCTCCATAAAACTTCTGTGCAGCACGATAACATCATATTTTCTGCATTAGAAAAACTTGCCACCTAACATAATCCATACAGCAATTAGGTAGAACCAATTAGCAATGTATCAACATATTTTATGAAAGACAGGTTTGCATGAGGAGAAGAGGGAAGGCAGAAGTGTGGACAGGGGCCATATGGAGTGTAGGAAGAAGACAGACAAAATGTATCAGGGAGAGATATTCAGACAGAAGTATTGTAGGAGACAAATGGGCAGGGATGGAGAGTGGAAAATGATATTCACCAAAAACTGAATCAAATTTGCAATAATTAACGGTGCTCTGTGGATTTTACTAGAAAACAAGAGTTAGGTTTACATTCAGTGTTTCTCACCCAGTCTAAATGTTTGTCCTAGAGGCCTCACAAACATGTTAATTTTTTCGATATTTAAATATGGCAGAAAAATCACTGTTCTCCAGGAGAAATATGATCTGGTGAGGAGCTACAGCATCTTGACAAATGTTGGAGTGAAGCTCCTTTACAGTGAAAGGGGCCAGTTGAGGGTTCATGCATCTGATCAGGATGCCTCCTGGGCATCCTCTGGGTGTTCCAGAAAAGTCCAACTGGTAGGAGGTCCCAGGGCAGACCCATAACATGCTGGAGGTATGAAATATCTCATCTGGCATGAAACGCTTTGGGATCCCCCAGGAGGAGCCGGAATGCATTGCTGGGGAGAGGGATATCTGGAGTACTTTGCTCAGCCTGCTGGTCCCACGAGTTGGCCCCAGGTATGCAGATAAAACTGGATGGATGGATCTACCTGACTTGTTTGCAAGTGTGACTGTTGTTTCAATATATTGATGTTTGAAAATGTATGTAAACAATATGATATGGTTGTCAACAGTATGTCAGTCGTCGTTAGTGGTGTCTCATAATCATTATCCTTGACAGTTTTACATGTTCCATGCACACCATTTGATACAACTAATAATACATTTGTGCAACTGTAAGTTTAACTTGAGTGTGTTGTGTTAACAATGGTTGAGTAGGCAGGTTTTAATTACAGATTTATGCAAAACTTCAAAATGCACAAAAACACAATTGTGCAATGACTGCGTTTCCACTGAGTGATGTTCTGCAACTTCTCCTCTCACGTTAACATTCCAAGAAGCATGGTGATGGATGTTCAAAACATTTGCATTTTATTTATATTGCAGCCACTGCACTAGCCATCATTATTCAAATTGAAGGCCAGGTAGGTGTGTTATCGAGCCATAATGGCAAGGCAAGCCCCTCATTCATGGGAGCAGCCATGTTTATATTTGAAATTTTAATTTGCGCAAATTGAGGTTTGATAGAAACTAGTTTTGGTTAAGAAACTAGCAATAGTAAAACACTAACAATGGGTTAAAATGAGCCACTTAGTGAAGGGTGAAGTTTACCCAGTATGAAGTCAGTGCTATATTGACATTTAGCTGCAGAGCTTCAGGCTCACCTCAGGCACTGAGATCCATCTCTATCGCTGGGACCCATGGTGGAAAATCATGTTATCATGCTTTATCTATAAATAAGGTTTATAGGCCACTGTATTATAGTTTTATCACACTTATTGGTCATCTACTGTATATAGTTATTACATCCCTACCAGAGGAATAGCCCAGACTGCTAGCAGTTAAATGTGAGATGATTGCATGTAGTGCTGAACAGCAGTTGCATGCTGAGTAAGCTTTGCCTCATCTTTACAGTCCAGAGCAAGCTATAGAGAAAAGAACAAAAAAAGTAATAAAGGGGAGCCGCTGCATGTTTTTGTGTATCTTTCTTTTAGCTGTGATAAAGATTTTACTGCTTTTCCTTTAGTGTGTGTGGAGCATGTTCAGGTTGATGGGTTTGATGTGTGTGTGTGTTTTTTTTTTTATCTATTTAGGTGTAAACCCCATTCCTTCTAACTACCATGTATCATTTTCTATATGCATTCATTGCCTTTGGCATTCTCCATAGAAAAATAAAGAAATGTCTGCTCGGAGTAATTAATCCTGCAGAAACCCAACGAGCAGAACTGAAATCCTGTTAGAATTTAAATTAGTGGAAGTCTCAGCAAAAACAGAAGTGCTGTAAATCTGCAGCTACATGACAGAAACATGCACCACAGGATATCTCGCTGCATAGTTTACCTGTGATTTCATAATAGAAAAATGAAATGGCCCGTGGCTCACTGCATGCTGCACATTACAACCCACCAATGTGACAGATTTAACTATGCAGTTATGAACACTTGCTAGAGGGCAGAGGTTATGATGGGTGAAAATTGTTCAGTTTTTCAGTTTTTTTTACATGTTGGTGTAAGCAGTATTGTTGCAAAGGCCCCTCAGCGTGGCAGAGAGAGAAGCTGTGTACGACCCCCTTCAACCCTCTGCCTTTATAGCCCTGTTTGTGTCAGCAAAGGCACACGCACAATCTCTCAAAGGTCTTTATGACTGCTCCTAGCTTCATACATCTTCATAGATAGGCTAACATAGATCACAGCATGAAGGCCAGCGTGTTCTTGTATTTTGTTCTCCCTGTGTGTGTGTGTGTGTGTGTGTTTGCACTAGAGCTTTATGCTGCACAGAGACATAAAGAGGGATGAAGAAATAGAGACATAAAGAAATAACGAGGAGCTTGAGAACAAGATTGTTCCCATGCTCCAACAGGCAGATGACCAGAGGCCATAACTCCTGCACCGATTAGCCTTTTCTTGTTTTACAGAGGGCTAATCTAGTATTTAAGGGACAGATTTTGAAAACAGTAAATGAAATGTTACCTTCACGAGTCATTCGGAATATGGTGGATGTCACAACCACACTACCGCTACTGGCAAGAAAGGAAATATCCCTTTAATGTCCTGCTTAACCATTTGTTGAAGCATATTCTGAGTCACAATATCTTAATAAGAAAATATGGTGAACTTAACTCAACCTGACTCTTGGTTTAGGTATGTTATGCTAAAAAAGAATCCACTAAATGTCCCATGTGTCTTTAAATAGTCTGCCTTTATAGTTCACCTCCTACAGAAAGTTAGACTCCAGACATGAGGGCTCTGATATAGTTTCAGAGGTCTTGCTGAACAGATTTACGTGAATAAGTTTATACAAGAAAGACAAATCTAATAAGTCCTTGAATGTTGTGATTCAATTGTAAAATGCTCTTTGGTCTAGAATATTAGGGTTCTAGACAGTAACAGTTCTAGAATGTTAGGGTTCTGTAATGTTATTGTTACAGAATGCTATGATGACATTGTAGGATGTTACAGATGTGGAAATGTGATAGTTTGTTATGATGCAATTGTAGAATGTGGTTAGACCTGTAATGTTGAGGTTCTTGAACATTATAGTTTTAGAATGCTGTGATGCAGTTGTAAAATGTTGTTAGATTTAGAGTGTTAGGGTTCTAGAATGTTTCACAAAAAGAAAGAGAAAAGAAAAAATATGCTCAGCTGAAGCTGATTTGGCCTTTTAGGATACATTTACTAAAGCTAAGTCTAAGGGTGTTTTGACACCTACCCTGTTTGGTTCTATTAAAACAAACTTGGGTTCATTTTAAGGGCTGGTACGGTTCATTCTGGCCATTGTGGAAGTTGTCAAATGAACCTAAACAACCAGACCGAGACTGCCTGAAAAGGTGGGTGTCAGGAATATTACCAGCAGTCGAACCCAAGTGCTAAAAACAACAGCAGGGAATAGGAACTTGAATAAAACAGTGTTCATTCACCAGATTCAGAGCAAATACGAAGGCAAAAAACAGAACTGGATGACATGAAACACGAGAAGCAAACTGCAACATAACAGGGACCACTGACAAAAAACCGACCAGGAACAACCGGAAACATATAGGTATATATACACAAGGGTGGAGCAAACAGGACTGAAACAGAACAAGTGTGCAAGGAGGACTCTGAGATCAGGAAAGGACAAACAAGTCTGATATAAGACAGGTGTGTGTGACCAAAACACACAAAGACAGGAAGAACTAAGGACACAGGGAAACCTCAAGGGAAATTAAGATTAGGCGAGAGGACTGTAGGATAAGTGAGGGACAGGTGAAACTAATCAGGGCAGGACAGACAAACACTAAGGCGGGAAAAAACACAAAGACTTCCAAACAGACTCCAGTACTGTTTGTTTGTGGCGTGAAAGACAACCAACCAACCACAGGGTTTTATGACAGAATATGTCATTTTAGCATGATTTCAACAACTGCATCACTCTGAAATTACATTATGAAATTCCAGTACAAGCAACGTTGCGCAATTACATCATAACATTCTAGAACTGTAAAATTTTACCATTGCATAACATTTAGAACAACACCATTCCAGAACCGTAACATTCTACATTTAAAAATAGTAGAGTAGGCTAGAAAGTTGTGACAAATGCTTAAAGGACTACAACCACACTGAAGACAACAGGGATGTGGTTGGGAGCCCAATGTGATATATATACATATATATGCGTCCTTGAGTTCAATGAAGTGCTTACAATATGGACATGGTTCAGTCCATTCAAGTTCAGTTCACTTAGGTTCAATTCATTCGGGTTCAGTTCAGTTAAGTTCAGTTCGCTCAGTTCAGAATGCATCTTCCTACCACACTTTGTGGGAGGAGGGGACTCCAGTGTCAGGTGGTTAGGGTTAGCTCGCCATCTTCAATCTTCAATCCGTCCAAAAAACCTGACCTAGAGAGGTCATGAGGATCAATCAATCAATCATTGTTTGAATTCAACACCAAACACTTACAAAATCAGGATTACAGTCATCAATCAATTAATCATTGTTTCAATTCAACAAAAAAGGCACCTGTAAGGTAAGGCAAACACTAAATTGTGCATAACTGAACACAAAAAATATCCATTCACAGGTTGAAAAGCATCTGCTCTTTGTGCAGCTACCAGTGGCTAATCATTTACATTGCCAAGTGTGTTTCTAGCTGCCTGGCTAACAGTTAAACAACATGAAAATCAGAGACAAACAGCAAACTAAGCAATGGTAGCTGAGGTTACAGACACAGCATGATGCTAATACATGTTTCAATGCTAATGGCTAAGCTAGAGGGACCTAATAGCAAGTTTACACACACTGTACAATGCTAACCACTAAAGGCAGGACACATCAGCACACGAATAAACAATAAACACATCAACTGTATTGGAACCTGGAGATATAACTCACTGCTGGTCGTGGGTGAAAAGGTGTGTGTGTGTGTGTGTGTGTGTGTGTGTGTGGAATGCTGTGTACTCAGGTCAGCCCGCCTCGCCGAAACAGCCAGAGGAGATCAGGAAGAGGAAGTGAACCTGCCTCACCCAGAAATTTGTGACCTTGGGGATGGGACTGGCTACAAGGCTACTGGGGCTGTAACCTAGGCTACATACATCATAACGTTTTAGAACAATACCGTTCCAGAATCCTTAAATTCTAGAACTGTAACATTCGACAATTACATCATAATATTCTAGAACACCACCATTCCAGAACCCTAAAATTCTAGAACTGTAACATTCTGCACTTACATCATAACATTTTTAAACTATACTGTTCCAGAACTGTTGAAATTCTACAGTTACATCATATTGTTCTTAAACCCTTGAAATTTTACAACTGTATTGTTCTAGAACCCTAAGATCCTATAATACCATTCATGTCCCAGTGCATATACTGTACACCGCTAACCAACAGACAGTTGTAGTGCCCTCACTACATGGTTAATGACTCTGCTTGCAATCCCCCAGACCAGACAGGAGTTTTCTTACAACCATCGACACATGTGCACTTGTCCGTGGTAGAGCCCATGAAGACAATGAAGTTGGAAGAACAACTTCCCAATTTGTAAACGCCGACCTTCTGACATCACAGAAAGTAGTATTAGCCCTGAGCATGGAGTGTTGATTCTCTACTAACCAACAAATGCACTGCAGCATTTCTAGCTCCACCTTTTAGTGGCAGATCAGTGTGTGCTAAGTACCCCAAGCAGAGGGGTGATGAAAAATGGGGGCAGTAAGTAAGGGTTCCAAAGGTACCATCAACTTTTAATAGTGGAAACACAAAAGATGCATACCGATCTGAACTGCACTGAAGTGACCTGCTTGGGGGAAACGCAGCTAGAGTTAGAGTCTATGTTGCAGTGTTTGCATGACCATGATGAATACTAATAACTTTTTTTGACATTTGAAAATATCACACAGGTGTGTTTGTAATGTACTCTACACTGAAGGTGACTGAGTTATTTATATTTATATCAATTTAAATAATCAGCCCATATTTTCTGCTCTGTGTATAGATGTCAGCGTGAGTCATCGTACATTCATATCCCTCACTGCCATTTTATGTCAGTGAACAGAATGACAGCACTGGGGCAAATAATTAACCCTTTCAGACCCAGAGCAACGTCACTGGTCTTGTGCCGCTTTCAGATGCCTTTCACAAGTTTTAACCCTTTGACAATGAACCACATTGGTGAGATTTGTTAAAAAAAAAAAAAACATGGTAAAAAGGCAATGAGCAACTTGATGAGAAATGTTCCACACACTGTGGGAAATTGGCAGATATAGAAAAAAGAAAAAAGCCAGGGTAAAGTTATTATAATTGCATATTAAAAACTATGTCACAAAATGTAATTTTTGTACACATTTTTTCTAGGACATTTCCCTGTTTTTTTGTTTGGGTTTTTTTTTTACTCTGTATTTAACTTTTATTTTCCCTTTTTTTAAATCAATGTTCAGGTAAATTGTTTTGTACTCTTGCAAATTTTTGTGTCATTTCTTTTTTCTTCATTGCCCTCTCATCGTGTTTTTTTAAAGAAATCAAGTCAGTTTGCTCGGGTTTCAAAGGGTTAAAGCATTTTGACGTCTGTAACCCCACACAGATAGATACAAGCTGCAAGGGATTGTAGGAGAAAATAAGACCCAGGGATACTTATGAAAAGGTTACAAGTGAGGTGACCAAGGTAAACAGCCTCGGCAGCACATCTGAAGGTTGATCTCGTCATATGTGCATGTACACACACACACACGCACGCCTGTTCACCAGTGTGTGTCGTCTTTGAACACACACTGGGTGGATTACTGTGTGAGAGACTTGTAAGTCATCTGATGCCATTGAGCCAATTAATGCTAACAGAAGTTGACATTGGTGACAGGGTCCAATTCACTGAGCTGGCCCACTGACTGGTGAGGAGGGCCCCGCTATTGATCCATGCTCTCACATGCTGCCTGTTGACAGAGCTTCAATTTCAGTGGAAATTAGCTGGATGACACCTTGGAGATGTTTCAGGCTCTAGGAATTGCTTTGGAGTGTGTAGGCTTATGAGTGAGAGCTGAATACTAAACACAGTCAGGGTCCTCTATAGCCCTTTCAGTCCCTGCATCCATTCATGCAAAGCTCATACACAACTATACTGCTCAGAATAATGAAGGGAACGCTTAAACAACACAGTATTACAGTCTACATACAATCTGGGAAATCTGTCAGTCCAGTTAGGAGGTCTAAGCGATTGTGAAACACCTTCAGCTGCTTTGGTCCAAAGGTGGATACAATGTTACCAGACTGGGAATGTTTAACTGTCGTCTCAGACGCTCAAATTTATTGTATTTTGATTAGGGCTGTCAAAGTTAACGCGTCCTTTTCTCTTCTCTCTCTTTCTCTTTCCTATGTATCATTTTGTCATCCTCTGTAATTTAATTGTTTTTTACAGCATCTATTGCACATCTGTCCATCCTGGAGGAGGGATCCCTCCTCAGTCGCTCTTCCTGAGGTTTCTACAAATTTTTTTCTCCCTGGTGTAGTCGATGTGAGGGTTTAAGGACAGAGGGATGTTGTATGTTGTAAAGCCCTCTGATGTGTGATAAAGGGCCTAATAAATAAAACTGACTTGACTACATGAATGTTTTGTTGCAGCTGAGGCGAATTTGAGGATTTATAATAAAACATTAACATGGACCTTTTGCCAAAAAGTAATGCTTGTGCTTTCATTAAAACGTATCAATACCAGGCCTTTAGCTTGCTGAGATATATCATGAATCATCGTCCCTTATTTACACATTTTTAAACTATTTCTCTTCTGTGTCTATGATGAATTCCAGCTTATGCATCGCTGTTAAAACACTCATATAAAAGTCTTATTGTCGTCTTTTCTACATGAGACTTTCATGACAATAGAGCAGTCAGTGAGCTGGCCCAGTTGGCCCGTGAGATATCGCGGTTATTAAATTTGGGTTTAGTGTTGACAGTGGCCGCAGTTGGTCGGGTGAGCAGAACAGAGTGATAAACAGACGCTCACACTGCCAGAGAGCAAGAAAACAACATGAAGGATTGAAACAGAAGGAAGGGAGAATAAGAAAAAAGACAGAGACAAAGAGATGCTTTCAGTATGCGGAGGACAACACTGATCATTAGTCAGACATCCTGAGACACACGTTTTAGTTTGATCACATCCTTCTTTGGTTTTTAAGAGCTTGTAAGCCTAATGGACCCATATACAATCCTCTATTCTTCTCCATGTGTCAGTTTTATAGATTGGCATTCAAACATAATTCTTCTAGTAAATGGAAGTCCCACTACTGGCTCTGTGTACACATCCATTTAGTTCTGCGCAGAAACAAATGACTGAGTGCGTGTGTGCCTTTCAACAGTAAATTTGTTCTGTCAAACCTATTTATTATCTTTTTTTTACCTCCACTGTGCATTTTTTGTCACACAGATGTTATTTTTCGCAGTACCCTTGAGAAGGGATTTTACAAAAGCCGTCAGTTTACGTCTGTTTATCACACATAAGAATAGTTCTTTTCATGGCTTCATTATCAAAAATTGCAAATTGTACCACCAGAACCATTCCATTCCCTAATGTTTTTTGTTACCCCTCCATGGACAGCCCATTCTAACTCCGAAATCAGCAAATAGCTCAGCTCTATGAGTGTTTTCAGTGTACAAGCTTGACGCCAAAAGTCAGCCCCCACATCCAACTGGTACGCGGCTGCTAAACAGACTCTTGCACAGGAGTCCAGAGCTCAATTCCTGTGTGGATGTGTGTATTGTGTTTTTTTTTCTACATCTTACCATGTGCTTCTTTTGCCCAAAGAGGGTGGACCGTGCTGCTTCATCCCACCATGTGCATTCGTAGACATCACAGTAACGGCATTCTGGAGTGTAAACAGCTGACGCAGAAGGATACCTAAAATGTCATAAGTACATGCGGAAGGTCACCGCAATTAAAAGGTGACGTTAGAAACACTGCAGTCCGTTGACTGGCTAAGAGAAAAATGTCATTCTTCTGCAAGGACCAACACTAACTCATCCCAAGTTGTCCCATATCGCTGCATCATCAGTAGATTTCCATGTCTACAGACTGCATTCTAGGAATCCTTAGGGGTCTGCTGTTAATGTTCCAGCGTGGTGCTAGCAATGCCGGAATGTCAAGAAAAGCACATCATTAGAATTAGGCTAAAAAACTTTTCTTTTTTTTTTAAGGAAAAAAACATCCGGGTTTGGCTCCACTTTCAGACGGGAAATGAAAGCCGACCTCCTGGGAGAAAGTCCTGGGTTTGTCAGACCTATCCAATGCCGCTCCCTTCCACCCTAAAGGAGCCTTGCGCTCCTTGTATTACAACATTACCAGCAGTTTTTCAGCCTTGACAGATTTCGTCTGTCATATGGCCATGCCAGGTGCTGTCAGGACGACCGGTGACATATCATAACACTGCAAAAGGTTCTGTCCGGCCGTGTTACAAATTGACGTTGTCCAGCATCATATTATAGCCTACCACCATGGAAGGTGGTGAGGTGTATTATGCTCTGTTTGCTTATCTTGAGGTCAGAGGTCTAGGAATGATTACGTCTCGGAGTCAGATGAGTAAAATATTGATACTAGGCTCACATGACATGGACTGTGGCCCTTGGGAGTTATTTTTGTGATTAAAATACAATAGGTGAGGAATGTTTACTGATGAATGTATAGATGCTTGTACCTATATAAGAAGATATGCATGAGTTGTAAGAGAGAGATTCACATTGGTCCCGAATCTTCTCCCAGGCAGACCATGGTGCCTGGTGGATGCTGAACTTTGTTGTAATAAATTAATTCTTATGCAACCAAGTCGGTGTCAGCGGCGGTTCCTTCATCAACTACACATCATTGCTACTTAAGAAACAACGACAGTGGCCTTTGGCATTGATATCTTACACCAAAATCACTAAACAAAGCTGCAGTATCTGACAACTTTAGAGTGAGGCTGGAGTAGTTGTTTGCTGCTATATTTAAGCTCTGATTATCATGAAGAGCTCATTTAAGATTTTTTTCTCACTGAATTATAGCACAGTAAATGCATACAATAATGGAAATGCACATAATAGTGTGTACTGTATTTCATTTGATTTCTTTTAGACTTGTTTTTATCCAGGTATTTAGCTTGAGTTCACGTGTTGCAGTGGTTTTTATCCTAATGCAGATTAATTTTTTGATTGTGCAGTATTGGATGCATCAAATTTTTCCATATTTCTATTCGGAATTTTATTGCCAATCACCACTGAGAAGACATCAATATTTCTTCCTGGTAAGCATGCTGTATTGTAGTCATGCAAATGATTCTATGATATATCAATGGCTTGTTGATTAAGTTGAAAATGGGGCTAACCCACATGAAGACAAAAACAACTGAAAAATACAAATAAACAAGAAAAGACAACGACACCATGGGGACTATAAAAGAATGATGTGTGAAAAAAAGAGATCAAGATATGAAGAATGAGAGTGATGGCGAGGGGGGGGGGGGGTTGCTTCCCCATTGCCATCCAAGTAAATTGAGATGAATTGTCTCAACACAGAAGAGCAAAGGCTCGGTAACATTTCAAAGCAATTGTGGTGTCAAGCAGACTGCAAAGTCCCAAACACCATGCCTTGGATCTTTTCTTCTATTTCTTCACTTCAACAGTCCTCTTTCCTCTTTCAGTCAATTTAACTCTCATTCTCTTTCATCTCTTTGCCTGATTTTCTCCCTCCCCCTGTCCTCCATCCTTCTCTCTGATTGGCGCTTTGCTAAGATTCTTCTTTAGTCACATGCTTTTATCTGTGGGAACACTGTGACCAAGGGCAAAGAAGAGGAATCTCTTAGTCCAATACCATTCTTATGCTTGGCCACTGCCTTACATACAACATACACACCAGTCACACTCAACACATTTATATGATGTTGGAAAAAGTCTAATTTATGTCAATCCGACTACAACTGGACTTTTAAAATACATGTAAATATGTAAGTCCAACTGAAATCGTACAAAGTCAAATTTCTTGAAGTTGGAATAACACACTCAAATAATGTGCTTGAGGGTCAATTAACTCCATGTTTATGTAGCATTGGGTATTCTTCTGTGTCAGCTGTTTACGCTCTGGGATGCGGTAATCGGAAGAAGGTCCAATAGCACTAGCTGAAAGGGGGCATATCACCTCCTACTGTGGTGGAGTCAGACATACTTCCATCAAAAAAATCCATTATCACTTGGTGCTTGTGTACTGGGACAAGGACAGTAGTCCGATTAAAGGGACTCAATGAGCTATAACCATATCTTAACTTAACTGTGCTTGTAAACGTACAGACTGACAGAGAGTTATTCTTTCCTCCAATGTAATCTCTTGACTCTCACACACTCATTCTTAAACAGTGAGTTGCTATGCATATGCATCTTCAGTGTCGAGCTGAACAGCTTCCAATCTAAGTATAGACACATAATAAAGATCCCAGGAGCTCACTTGCCAGATGGGGCGGCATCAGATGGCAACTTGGCTCAGAAGAATTAGTGTTGTAGCCCCAAGATTCCCTCTGAGAATGATGCATCATGGGAGAAATCATGTGGCTGAGACAGCTGTGTTGAAACATCTTCTCTGCTATAAATCATTAGTGTCTGAAACTTAAATTGATTCATTACTTCAAATTGTTGTAATTGATTTTGGTCCATCCCCTGCATAGAGTCATATTGTCTTTCAACAACCACCAGTGTTCAATTCAAATGTGGCAATATCCAGATTGGGGATGAAGAAAAATACTCCTAGGTGAAATGCCAGCGTGTTCCCATCCCAAGCCTTCATATGCTGCCACTTTGCCATGGACTTCTATTACACTCTATGCTCTATTGACCTTCCAGGATGCTGCTACCAAGATGTCAACAAATGCACACGGTGGGATGACACTGCATGAGGTCGTGTTGAGGCAACAAAGTTGCATGGCCACCAACGTCTTGACATCAACAAACACACATGGTGGCACAGATGATTAAAATTAAGGGAAGGAGGCACATAATAAGGTGCATAAAAAACAAGTCACATTCAAACGTGAGGCAAACACTGCATTTACGCTTCAAAGTGCGGGTCTGTTTGACCAATCCACCTACCCTCCTGCCCTTTAGGCACACTCACACTCCTTATATTACGTTGTTACCAACAGTGTTTCAACACTATGCCATCCTGTCCTGTCATGCAAAAGGTGCCTTTTGGCATTGCATTCTTACACCAAAAACACTGACAAAGTGGCATCAATTTATGAGTGTGGAATGAGAAAGGGCTGGAAAATTTGATCTGATGATAGCACTAGTGGTAAAGTATGGGGATCAAAAAAGTCTTAAGGATTCATCTTCTGGAGAACATGAATGTCTGTGCAAAATTTTATGCCAATTAGGTGCAGTTACATAAAATGTGCTTCCACTTTGATGCCAGGACCAGAATTACTGATATCGATACAATACCAATACTTTTATCTTATACTTTTATTTTACCAAACATTCTGCATTTTATACTGTTTGGTTACCTATCACATGCATGTGAACTCACAAGACTGTTTTTAATGTCAAATAAGAACATTTATTATGTGATTTCTCTGAACTGATGAGGTGATAACAGTGCACATTCACATTACAGTAGCAGAGAAACAGAGTACAGCACTACAAATAGGGTTTATGTGCCTAGAATGTGAACTTAGTCATATTTTAATGATAAATATCAAAAGAAAAGATTATCTGAGTTTCGATAGTTTTGATGCTATAGGTTCTGATCCACCTAACTTGAATGGTAATGCACTGCTGTAACATTTCAGTTGACAGTGTTGGATGAACCAACCAGCCTGCAGAGCTAGAGCAAGAGGCTGGTCTCTTTGCCTCCGATGTGATGGATTTTTCCTACCCTGTCAAGTGCTGGTGAAATATTGTGACTTTTGAAAAAGGCTCTAGCTCTTTGGTTTTAAAAGAATACCTCCAAAATCAGCTATTTTTTCTGTCTGCTGTCAAAAGCTGCATCTACTGGAAATACCTTGACATGAAATCACCTTATGTACATTGTTTTAGGCCACTAATCACACAAACAACCACAAAATGGGCCTCGAGAGGCAAAGTGCATCAGTATTAACTGCTGAAGGGGATTTTTGTCTTTATTGTCACACAGACAACCCAAACTGTAAATATCCTTCTCTGTGCCAATTGGAAGAATATTCATAAAAAACAAATAAAAGAAATTTATCAGTTTCTACTTCAGCATTTTTTTCTCTCTTTGCCTTTCTGCCTCATGTACAAAGATGTGGTGCAGTACGCAGATATGTAAATGTGATCATCAGTTCAGCCCATTCATCACTCCACCCCTTAGTGTGCAATTGTGTCAGTGTGTGTGCACACGTATCCTCATCCAAGGGTAAAAATCGCAGTGTGTGTGTGTTTGCATGTGAGTAAGAGATGAGACATGAGGCTCACAATATGATCACTGCACTTGTCATCAAACATTGAGTTGTGTAACATGAAATATTGAATATGAAAGAGCATTTTGCTGCTGTTGCATAAAGACCTTGTAACTCCAGTGTGTATCATAAATGCCTCACGCCACACTGCAGCACAAATTCATTAATTAACACCAAAATATGGAATAATAATTACTTAAGGGTTATGCATACTTTTTACAATTAATGTCTGCATACAGCTGTGATCACATGAACATGCGCACGATTCTGTACATAGTACAATTCAGGATCCACATCAGTCCGCAGCTGTAAACGGAGAGCTTGGAGATGGAGTTTCTATCCTATTGCTAACATCGAGTGAAACTGAAACTAAGAAAACACTGCTAGGTCTGTAGTGAAAGTCCAGCCCATTCTCATTACAAAGTCCTCAAATACTGCCGCTTTTGCAGTGCTTTTGGCTTAAGATCTTAATGCCAAAAGCCACCTTTTGCATCCACATGATATCCCGCTGGTCAGTGTCAGCTAAGAAAGCAGTCAAACAGAACTGTTTGTAGTGTTATTATATGCCTGTTGGCCAGATGGCACCTACTGTAGCAGCGTGATACATGGACAATGTCAGTTAAGAACACAGCTGGACGAGCCTGTCTCGTCTGCATGATATAACGTTGGATGACTTCAGGTTGAAATGCTGCCAGTAGCGATTAGGAGCGCACAAAGGTCCATATTTGGTGTGTGGGAGGGACAGACTTTCACGCAGAATTTCAGAGTTAACCTCCCATCTGGATGTAATGGGGTTTTTTTGGGTTTTTTTTGGTGGTTCAATCCCTGGCTCCTCCAGTCACATGTTAAAGTATCCTTGGGCAAGATTTTGAACCCCAAATTGCTCCCGATGCAGTGCCATTGGAGTGTTAGTGTGTGTTTATGATTACTTAGTAGCAGGTAACATCTTGTACGGTAGCCTTGGCCACTAGTGTGTGAAAGTGTGTGTGAATGGGTGAATGTGACATGTGGTACAAAACTGCTGTGAGTGGTAACGGTGGAGTTAATGTGCTGTCTCGTCTGGAGCTCTCAGGCATCCTCTGGCATCCTCTGGCATTCTTGGACATTCTTGGATCTGCTCGATCCAACAGGACAACACAGCTTGAGTTGGACTCATTATGTCTCTCTCAACAGGCAGCTGGATTTTCCCTCATCTAACTTTGGCTGGGGTGATGGTGGCATAATTTTGCAGGTGTGGTTGAATTTGGAGTTTCTCTCTGTCAAAGTCTCTTTTTTTCAGAGCTGACTGGATGCAGGCCTTCAGCACAGTTCAGGGTGGGTCCCGCATTCTGGCAACAGGTCAGAAGAGCAATGAGCTTAACAGCAGTTGAGGAGTAAGGGTAAGAGCAGAGCAAACCAGAAGAGATCCTCTGGCTTTTTCTTATCTCACAGTCTTCAGCCACGTGGGTGCGGGGTCCAGGGCCAAATGGTGCAAACACTTAGCCCTCCCATCAATAATCTGCTGTGTCTGATTCTTTCCTTTTGACTGTCTTATACAGAATGTAATACACCATGCTTTTCAAATCTGATTTTCCCAGCCTCCCAAGTTGCTGAAAGATACCAAGCACTCTAACATCTGTTGAAAATAGACAATATAGTATAGGTCTGCTTATGCATATGTATACCTATATGCAATATGCTATAAGCAAATAAATGGATAAAATAAAATCTTGGTAAAATAAAGTCTCGAATGTGTCCTTTCTTTTGAAGAGGTCCAAACAGGGACGTGATTGGATTACAGCTTGTGTTTTGTCTTTATATAAGCTATGATAAATAAGCTTATACATATATGCATGGAAAGAGCAGGAGAGAAAGAGAGAGAGAGAGAAAGAGAGAAAAAGAGATGTATTTCACCATTAATTTATCTACTAAATTAGGCTAACAAACCCCATCACATGGGGATGAATGACCAGTTCAATGTCGATTTCTCTTATGATAACACTTTCTATGAAGACCACATCTATACTGCATTATGAGGGCATTCATTGTGAACTATAACACATTCATAATACTTTACAACTACGCTCAAACACACACAATGGCTACTGATGCACTACATCAGCAGTCATAAAACATTAATAATGAATTGTTAGTGTCAAGTGTTTTATGGATGCTGTTGACTAGTTTTAAACTAGAGGTTGACTGATGGGGCTTATGCAATATAAATACCTGTACTCACCTATACACACATCAACAGTCAACTGTAGTAAGGACTCATAGTGTGATATAATAGCCCATGCAGTATCATAAGTTATCATTATATCTGTTAAGTAAACTGAGGCACATATTGATGTGTTTATAATAGAGTATGCTTCATCATAATGTGCCATTGTTGGTGTTAGGTAAAGTGTAATTATTTTATACATGTATGAAAGAATCTATCCTGCATCATAAGTGATTAATGCCCACACATGCAACAATACTTTGAAAATACAGTACATTTAAAAGACAGAAATCTGACACCCTCTCACATCCACAGACAATATGTCAGAAGTCAGAGAGTTTTTAAGCACAGGATCAGATTTTAAGTCCCTACTCCACTACTCAAGAGCATCCATAAGACCCTTGAATGTCCTCATAATGCATTATAGATGTAGTCTTTATAGAAAGTGCTACTGATTTTTTTTTTTTAATGAATGGCAGGAGTCTGGAACAAACTTCCCTATGGGGATTTAAACGTGTATCAAGTGTAGTCATCTTACCTTGCCTTACCTTTCCTAAAAGGAGGATTGGTACAAAAAAATTGTGCAGTTCTTAATTAGTGTCCTTCTGTCCTTTGCACTTCCTGTCCCAGATCAGAGTTCTCTTTTGACAATGTAAAGTTTTGATCACCAATATTTGCTGCAAGTGTGTAAAGTAACATTTTGCATTGTCATATAATTACAGGGGTGTTCAATTTCCTGTAAACAGTCTAAGAGGGCAATGCTGCAGTTTGATAAATGTAATTTTCACTAAACAAGGTGATTCACCCGTTGGAATACTGACTTCCCACTCGCATGTGCATCTGTGTTTTTATTGCTCGACTGTGCACAAATTAAACAAAGGTGAACTCTGGATTACACTGAAAAATGATACACAAGCTTGAATTTAAGCGTCATACAGGCTTCAGGCAGGAAGTTAAAGGAAAAGAAAGTGAATATAGCCACGATAGATATGTAATGTAACTGTATCAGCTGCAATGTGTCAGGATGGCCGAGTGGTCTAAGGCGCCAGACTCAAGGTTGACAACCTTCCATTGAAACGGGACTTCTGGTCTCCGAATGGAGGCGTGGGTTCGAATCCCACTTCTGACACATACCTTTACAGAATTTCCCTTGGGATGAATAAAGTATTCTGATTCTGATGATTCTGAATGTCTGAACTCACCATATGGGAACAGGGCCTTTAAAAAGAGCTCTTAGTCAGACTAGTTCTCAGGAAAACAAGTTTGCCAAAAATTTGACAGTCAGATCATTCCACATACCAGTATTTGTAATTAAATCTGGTCGCTATTACTTTTTATAATATATACTGTCAAAGTATCATGCAATATAAGTCAAAAAACAGCTATCAGAGGTCTTGACTAACCTCTACGTTAAAACAGGAAGCTGTAATAGACCCAGGAGGGAACCTCACCCTGTTAGCATTTTATAGCAATCTCCTCCCCTCCCCTGGGGAATCGTTAACACGTTAACGCAGCATTTTTTGCAACCTTAGACCAATTAGGTTTGATTGATATGACTGGGATTACCATCCTAACTGTCGAGATGGGTTAATGAGAGGTGGAGCCCACCCTCCCTAACCAACGAAGTCTGTGGAGCCGCAGGCAAAATAGTATGTAATGGATGATGGCATCTGCCTTCAAAATGGCACCAATGAGAAGTGTGTGTGTGTGTGCGTGTGTATGTCTGTGTGTGTGTGTGAGTGTGTGTGTGTGTAAGAGAGAGAGCGAGACAGAGAAAGTGAACAAGAAATTGCAAGCACGCTATCATCCGAATGTACTTTGTGGAGTAACTCTCAGTGACACGGTGATAATGACACGCCATTGCTTTTTAGTTGCCGCTTTAAAAATAGAAACCAGGCCTGGGATTTACCAGGAATCCAGCTGTCGCAGAATCCCAAAGCTTGTCAATTCAAATGTCTAGTAACAAAAGAAGCAGCTAAATTCACTGTGTGAAGTTCTGTTGCTATTTTTATCAACAACCAGCCCAGTCGCCAGAAACGATCGGCATGACATTTCTGCAAACAGTGAATTCCTTCCATCTGCATCTTTCAAATGTTTCATATCAATATCAAAAAGCTGTATATGAGCTGACTTTGTCATTGGGAGGTGGAAGGGATGCTGGCACGTACATTAATGCCTGCCAAGCTGCAGACCACTGTTTGCAACCGAAATACAACACCAGTTACATTTTAGCGACTTCTTCAATTTCGGACCTAACACATTCAGCAACTTAGTAAAGATTCCTATGCAAGGTGATTGTTATTTACAGAGCCATCACTGCATTTTCAGCACAGATTAAATCGCTAACTAGTTATTTTGGTAACACTTTCTATGAATACCACATTCATAATGCATTATGAAGGCACTCATAGTGTTACATAGTAGTAAATACTTTATTGCATTTATAATGCATTTTCAAAGCACTCACTTATGATGCAGGATAGATTCTTATCAATGCATGAAAATAATGACACTTTATCTAACACCAACAAAGGCACATTATGATGAAGCATACATATTATAAATGCATCAACATGTACCTCACTTTACTTAACACATTGAACAATAGCTGCATGGACTGTTATATCACATTATGAGCCCTTACAACAGTTGATTGTTAATGTGTGTATCCTCGCGAATAGGTATTTATAATGCATTATAAGCCCCATCAGTCAACCTCTGGTTTCTAACTAATCAAGAGCATTCATAAGACACTTGACAACTATAAATCAATCAAAGTCTAATCTATAATGTTTTATGACTGTTAATACATTGCATCGGTAAGCATTATGTTTGTTTGTTTGTGAGAGTAAGTCATAAAGCATTATGAATGCAACATAATTCTCTATGAATGCCTTCCCAATGCATTGTATGTGCGGTCTTTATAGAAAGTGTTACCGATATTTGTACCTGATAGAACGACCTACACCCATTTTTATTCTGGTAGTAATCCATTCTGATAGATAGTTTTCCTTACAGAATGTCCCACACTTGTATTTCAACTGGTTCAATACTTTCTTATGGATATTTGTGCTTGGCATAATGACCTACACCCCTATTTATACTGGTACTAGTCCATTATGACAGATATTTGTACCTATTTTTATTCTGGTACTAATTCATTCTGATAGATATTTTTTTCCTTACAGAATGACCTACAGTTCTATTTATACTGGTTCAGTTCCTTCTGATAGATATTTGTACCTGTCAGAATGACCTAAGCCCGTATTTATACTGGAAGTAGTCCATTCTAATAGATATTTTACCTGTCAGAGTGACATACACCCCTATTTATACTGGTAGTAGTACATTCTGATAAATATTTGTGCCTGTCAGGATGACATATGTCCCTATTCATACTGGTAGTAGTCAATTCTAATGATATTTGTACTTTCAGAATGACCTACTCCCCTATTTACACTGGTACTAGTCAATTCTAAAAGATATTTGTCCCTGACAAAATGACCCATGCCTGCATTTATATAGGTAGTAGTCCATTATCATAGACTTTTGAACCTGTCAGAATGACCCACAGCCTTATATATACTGGCAGTGGTCTATTCGGATAGATATTTGTACTTAGCAACTTCAGTAAACCAGGTTTATTTTGCTATATATCTGTATTCTGCTGGTTGCAAACTGGTCAGTCCTCTTCATGATGATCAAATTAAGTAAGACTAACTTGGTTAACTGAAGTTGTTAACAATTAGAAAGAACATGGTAATTTCACTTGTCTATTTTAAGATTCAACAACTTCACACAATTAAGTAAATACAGTTACAATTTCTGGTAAACCGAAAACTGAGTTATATGTAAACATAAATCAATATTAATAGTTATATTTACTTTACTCTTTTCCGAGACAATCGGTTACCAAGACTATTTTAAGTCAGATCAGCTTATCAGATTTCACAGTGTTGCAGCCCCTCCAGGGATAGAATCACCAAAATAAGAGCTCATATTAGTGGTGGGGAAAATATCAGCCCTCCAAAGCTACGACCTCAAAACGTGTGTCGTTCATTTTAAAAATTACTTTTATAGCATTTCTGCTTCACCTGACAGCAAGGACAGGAGCATGACAGGACACATGTGAAGAGCACGGAGATGAAGTGTGACAAACGCCAGGGGCCAGATCCCATCCTGCAGCTCTCTGCTCTTTTCACAATGAGTGGAAAAGAGTGATGGAGGGAAAGAGGCAGAACAGGGAAGAAGAAAATACAAACTCCAGGCTGAAATTGCAGAAGCATTAGCTGCCACATGATGGGTGGATGGACGTCTTTACAGGTTGATAAATGGACTAAAATGTCCATCTTAAAAGCACCACATTAATGCCTCTATTCTGAATGCGCCATGGCAGATTTTTATGTATAGAAAGTAAAACGTGTCTTCTCTGCTAAATATCATGCATTCTTCCTCTCTGCATGACTGACCCGTGAGCAGCTGCTGCGGATGAACGGCATCGTTTGTCACGATTACCTCCTTTTCAAGTCACTCAGTGCCATGCTTGACTTGGCATCCGAATGTTAAGTGCCCCTCAAGCAAACACACACACATGCGACCCACACATGCACAAAATACACACACGCATACCCACTGATGCGTGGAGACTCACAGTTTCAGTAGGAGTTATGGGTGTAATGATATATGATGTATGATGACAAGGTGTTAAAGTCTTAAATTAACACCATGAGAAAACAGTAACTCGGCAGGTTGCGATGAAAGTATCTGTTTGTATTTATAGAAGTCTGGTGTCATCTATATTCTACATTTTTCTTAACATCAAGGAATCCCTGAATCTATAGTTCTTTGCTCATTTTTTCCCATCCAACTCGTTCTCAAAGTCGTCACATGGTTCTACTCTGTCGGTGACCCTCTGCGTCTACTTATGACGTAGGTATCCTTCTGCATCAGCTGTTTACGCTCCAGGATGCTGTTACCGTGATGTCAACAAATGCACATGGTGGGATGAAGCAACATGATCCTTATGTTTACAGAACAGCACGGACAATCAGGATGGTTAGGTTTAGGTAAAAGAGGCACATGGTGAGGTGTAGAGAAAAAAACAAACACATCTAGACAGGAAGCAAACTCCAGTCTCTTGCATGAAAGTCAGTTGTTTATGGGACCCATACACCTCCTCAGATGCCCGCCCTATTGGTGCACTTGCGCTTTTATTACCGCCAGCATTATTACCTGACGCTTCTCTTCACTGTTCTATGCACACGCAACTGGTTCCGTTAGCTAACTTTTCAAGTCACACCTCCAGTGCGCATTGCATGTGGAAGCATGTCTGTCAATGTGTAACAACAATGCCGCTGATTCTGTCCGAGCACGTTCTCATCTGAAGCCGGACAGCCATGTTCTTGTTGGAAGCGTAAGGTGGCTGTTGGCGTCACACTCATATGCTGAAAGCACTGACAGAGTGGTGCTCTTTGACAAGTGTGACATGAGAACAGGCTGTCGCTTCCAGAGCTAGCAATGCTTTTGCATGGACCAATCACAGGGCAGCACCTGTTTCTCATCACCCTTACACACATACACTCTTGGGGGAATGAGAACAGTGTGTGATGTTGCTGCAAGCTTAACACTGCAGTAACAGGAGAGGGAATTGGGAATTTGAGAAGTGCACTTATAACCAGCGTGGGGATTTCCTGTTATTTGTGTGTGTGTGTGTGTGTGTGTGTGTGTGTGTGTGTGTGTGTTTGTGTGACTGGTTAATACCTTGGTATATTTGGGAGATGAGAAAAGAAATAACAATATATCTGTTAGATACTTCAATTAATTTTTTGTCTGATCTGTAAAAATGATCCTGTGAGTATTTTAATCCTCTCTGTCCAATACAATAACTCAAATGAAAAACCTTCATCCCTTTAAACCAGCCAACACAGTGTTCATTACACCACTGCCCATGTGTGTGTGTGTGTGTGTGTGTGTGCGTGTGTGTGTGTGTGTGTGTGTGTGTGTGTGTGTGTGTGTGAGCACATTGCTGCAGAGTGGTCCTCTGTAGATAACATGCTGTGCTGGCAGCTGTATTTGTAAAGTGCCAGAGCACAGTGTGTCAGAGACAGGAATCACAGAATGATCATGGACCTGCAGAGCGGAGTTTGCGTCTGTGTGCAAATCAATCACTGTGACCCAGGGCCTTGTGATACAAGGTAGACCAAGATCCAGTTTGGTCATTTTGATCTCAATTATAACATCAGTAATCCAAGGGGACATTTACATGGCAATGGTTCTTGCATGAAATATTAAACTTTTGCTGCAGTTTGGGCTTCACACAATGGCATTTTGGGGGCCTGAAAATGCAGAGTTTTGAAAATTGGTTCCAGAGTGTAAATTTTGCCAACTAGGGGGACAATAATGGCTGCTGACTCTACTGAGGTTATTAACAGTCAGGGCATCCTGTGGCTCTGGAGCCACATGTGGCTCTTAAGCCCCTCTCCAGTGGCTCTCTGTTTCTGCTAAAAAAAATTACATGGAAATGATAATGTTTATTTTTGATACATTTTTATTTTTCATTCATCATCCTTGTAGGCTTTAACTGATTCTGACATTCTTTGAATGTAAAAATGTGCAGCCTATACACCAAATAAGAATTTCTTTCCTAAAATTTCGTCAACTTAAATGTGTATCATACTTCGACAGCATGGCAACTTTTCATCTAAATTTTGCCAAAACTCATTGCTAGTCTAAATCTCTCAAACTTAACTAGTTATGGATGCCAAATACAAAGAAGGCAAAGTCTCAAATTTGAGAATTTGAAAGTGCATATGTTGCTCCCACAAATCACAGCAGACTCGGGGTAGATATACATATATATGTATATATATATATATATATATATAGGTAAATATCAATGATTTATTCTGCAAGATTACTTTTTTTTTTTAATTATCGGCTGTCCCTTAGTTGGCTGTGAGAAGCAGAAAGGCAACTGAGGGACAGCTGATAATTGTTTCTATTTATGTAAGCTGACTTGCAGGGGAGCTTGTGCCTTTCTCACTAAAAACAGAAATTCTTCAAATTAATGATTTAAATTGATTTTAACTTTTAAAATATAAACACATATATAACATTACATAAAATCAAGTGTGTAAATAGATAATAAATATCCTGTGTACCACACATGACAGATTTGTTGGCTTTTACCTCCAATGCAGCAAGGTTAGAGTACAAAGTTATCATAAAGTGCTCATTGCAGAGTGTGCTAAAATGTAATAAGGAATGCTCATTTAGACCTATTAGTAATGTCGATTGGCTAATTTAGACTTAATAGGTTTCTACCTTTATGTGTGACTTCAGTATAAGGCTCATATATGTTTTGCGGCTCAAGGCAATTTTTTTAATGTTATTTTGTCCAAAAATGGCTCTTTTTATAGTAAAGGTTGCTGTCCCCTGGTCTAAACAAAGCTGTCAGTTGTCATATGTGTTCACCATTGTCTTCTTTTTGCTTATACTCACTACTCTGTAGAAGAACGCCTTTATGCCCAGGCGCATGGTGGTCTTCTATGGTGTGTCATTACATATTACAACACCAACTGCTGGCCTGGCATGCAGTGTTTTTCTTTTTTTTTGTGTTTGTTTTAGCAGACCTGTGTACACGAGAATCATGTTATCATATGAACGCAGAATTTTTTTTAAAATGCAAATGAAAGACTTTTCCATTTTTAGTAGGGCCTTTTATGTCAAAATGTGGCCTACATTTGGGACATTGGAACATTACACTTGGGACATTCTTAATTATGACCTTTTTTTCCCAACCATGGGCTGTGGCTCCACTTGTATGTTTAGTAGATCATTGCAGTCCCATGAACTCTCACCTCTGTCTTGTGTATTTAATTTATTAGCTGACATGTGAGTGTAGTTTGTTACTTGTCTGGTGCAAACTCTTTATACCTCTACTGTCTGTTTTGGGGAGCCTGAGCTTGTTTATTAAATGCACCAGTATTGCAAATTTCATCTTATCTTTGGAAATGTTATGCATTTCTTACCATTGTTTCAGCAATCACCACATAATCAGTAAGACTATTACAGCTTAGAGTGACTTTATGGAGGTGGATATTATCATCTGCACAGTATTTTTTGAGCATAAAAAAGTAATGAGCTAGAAAAATCATGCCATGATCTGAATTTTAGGAAACCATTAAAAACTGTAGATTTGGATGAGTCAGAAATTTTTTTTGATGAAAAACCCCTAAAACCCCTAATTCCACTTAGTTTGCACTGCAAACATTTCATTTAGGCTATGGGAGACACACTCACACACACACACACACACACACACACACACACACGCACACACACACACACACACACACAACTCCAGTAGGAAACGAAGCAGACAGCAAGACAGACCGATAAAAGAAAGAAATCCTGAGAAAGTTCAGAAGTTCCTGTCATCCTCTCTGTGCTCACAGCACTTTTGTGTTTATTTTTATCACAGTGAGACAAGCCTATAACTTTGGAGGAGGAGTGAGAGTGTCTTTGTGAGGACAGTTAGCTGTTTAGACTTCTGAAGGTGGTGGAACACAAGCAATTTTGGATCCATCCCTAAAAATGACTGTTTTGACCCAGATTGACTCAGATATTTTTAACCTTATCACCACCATCGCCACTTTATAGCCTAGTTATATAGTGGGAGCAGTATACAACAGACCATATGGGTAATAGCATAGGTATTGACAAATCACTCAGTAAGCTTTAACAGTGACATCTCTTGTTAAGTTTTGCATATACCCTTAATTGTCATGACAAAAGAAAGCATAAAAATGTAATGTTGATACTATTTTATGTGTGTATATCTTTTGTGTGTGTTGGGTGGGGACAGTATTGTGTTGTATTTCCCATCTTTGCTGAGCAAGTTTTGTGTTAAAGGAATACCATTTAGGCACCTGTCCCAAATATAAGCCTGCTGAGTTCAGTTTAAGCAATAACAGATTAAGCTATTAAGCCTATTAATCAAAGTTTTACAGTAATGCTGTAGTCACTACAGGTCCACAGAAAAGAAAGGAAATATGTTGCCATTGAATATTTTGCTCATACATTCAGTATCAACATTGCTGCGACTTGCCCAGTATATTATTAGCAACATTTCCTCAGTATGTTAAGAGAAAATATGGTTTGCTCAGCATTATGACATATAACATATTCACCATTTCAAATTGGTTGTATAAAAACAATTTCTATGAGACAGGGCTGAGCATGATTTCTGCATTAGTCACATCAGAAAGTTTTTCACTGGTGTTTAAGAACAAAGAGGGTAATAACTCCATTGATCCCATACAACTTTATGAAATAAAAGTCTTTTCTTACCATTTTAATTAAATGACCCTGAGCTGCAGAAATTACATACTGTGCATTTAACCTTTTTATAAAAATGTTTCTTAGCTTTTTTTTAGTTGAATCTTGATACCACTCACATGTCCTTGTTAAGTACGGAGGTGGAGATGGGACATGGTTAGCTTAACTTGGCACAAAGTCTGCTCTGGCCGAATGTTTACTTGTCCATCTGCTTCAATCAAGCCTCTCCAAGCACCAGAGCCAACCTACCGGACCACCACACTGTGTCTACGTGCATGTATGTTGGTCAACATGCATGGTCTCCCGCTGGCTTCAGGCCCAAAGCAATCACAACATTTGGTCAAATGCTGTGACACCATGTGCTTTATTTGCACATGCGAGTGTGATGTACAGTATATCCATACTGCAGTAGTGTATTCTCACATGAACATTTGCATTTATTGTTCCTTGTGTGTGTATTTGAGGGAAAAGAAGGGTGGAGAATGTGCTGCTTGGCATCAGACACTGTGAGCCTCCACGGTGGCATGATGTCATGAGGCATAAAGCACACAGACACACACACACACACACACACAAATATGTACACACACACACACACACACACACACACAGTCAGTTTAATTCACGGGGCTGGTATAAACCTCAGGAAGAATGACTGAGGTGGGATCCCTCTTCCAGGAAAGACAGACATGCAATAGGTGTCATTAAGAAAATTACAGTAGCATATGAACAATGATATATGTGAAAGAGAGAGAGAGAGAAAGAATGAGGGAGAGAGAGAGAGAGAGAGAGAGAGAAGGAGAGAGATCCCCATGGCAAAAGCTACTTTTCGTGTGTGCATGATTCGTCGCTGGACAACTTAAGCAGAGAACGCAGCTTTACAGAACTGTTTAAATTGTTATTATAAGCTGGCGGCTGGCTGGATGGCATCTGCCGCCATGATAAAACAAACCCTGGACTTTCATGCAGGAGTCTGGCGTTAGCTTTTCGTCTGAATGTGATGGGGTTTCTTTTCACCTTACCATGTGCCCTTTTGCCCAATCTCAACCATCCGTGCCAGCATGTGCTTTTGCTGATGTCCTGACATTGGTTGCCATGTGCTTTAGGTGTCTAAACATAACCATTTGCAGTGTCATCCCATGGTGTACATATGTTGACATCACGGCAGCACCATCCCAGAGTGTAAACAGCAGACACCGTGGGATACATAGAGCATACTATGTAGATGTGATACTCTACTGGAAAGAAGCAATATGCGACAAGTTGGGATGAGAACATGTTGAATTGCACACAGTGACCATGTTTTACAACAGGTTACAATGTAACCACTAGGGGTAGGTGCTGCTTATCAAAACAAAATATTTTTCTTTTTCTTTTGCTTGTTCCATTCTGTTTTGTGTCAAAGTCTCGCTCAGGAAAAGTTTGTTTGCTAAGTATTAGACATTGCTGTGATGTCCTTAATGAACTTACATGCCAGTAGGATAACAATGCTCTCACGTTATGATATTAAGATACATAATTGTTTTGTATAGTTGTGTATCTGTACATTGCTGTGGTGCGTGACAGTGCAAAAGACAAATTTCCATTTAATGCAAATCTAATTGAGAATGAAATAATTTGAAGAAACAGATGATAATCAATATAGTGATGCAGAAAAGACTTTCATCAGTGCCAAGTACATCAATAGTGATTTCAATGAAGAAAGTGTTTGCTATTATTGAATACTCACACCTGCAGCAATGATGACTGCATGATTTACATATACAAAATATTTTCATTTTGTATTTATTTATTTATTTATTTATTATGAGGTAAGTCTCCATATGAAGGCTGTAGTGGGACTCTGCCTGAAGGGCATCAGCCTATGCTGTCATAAATCTACATTAGACAGGCGCCTGCATAATGTCAAAGAGGTTATGATCTCTCCTCCCCTCACAGATGGTTGGAGTCTCCCTGTGTGAGTCCACCAAGCAAAGCCACCTAAAGGCCATCTTACAGACCACTTTTGCCATTTAGTCTGCCTGCTTACCACTTCCATTCAACCCCCCCCCCAATAGCACATTCCCCTCCTACAGGCACCCTCACTCTATGTATTCTAAAGTGTTACTGGCATGAAGGCATCCTGCCAGGTTATGCGCACGAAATAGGTTCTGTCCACCCACGTATGTTCATAATTTATTCTATACATTGGCATCATAATGAGTTATGATTATGTTTATAAAGCATAATAATGAGTGCTTATGACTATGATTACACAGCACTACAGAGGCATTCTAATGTTCATAATGCATTATAATGCATTATAGACATAGGCTTCATAGAATTTGTTACCCATGTGACTTGCTCATAGAAGACAGCAAACAGTCAATCAGTCAAAAGTCAGTCACGGCCTTTTTTCAGTTATAGTTTTGATCGAATTAGATGGATTTTGAGTGTGTTTGTGATAATCCATGAGCTAGATTGGGGTAACAAAGATGTTAGTTTTATGTTTTTTTTGGGCCATTGAAGTCATGCTTTCTCGTAATGCAATAGAAAATGCAATTAAAAATGAATGAGTAAGAGCATTCAGATAATACAAGAGAACGAATAATCTGCTCTCTGTGGCTTTGTTTGGTTACAGCAAGTCTCTAATCTCTTCCTGCCTTTCTCTCTTCCTCACTCTTCTTGTGTGCCCCCTTCCAAATGAAGACAGAGCAGATAATTGGCCCGTGTTGACCGTGTTAATAACAGTGAGACATATCTCACCCTCCCAGTGCATCACACCCCCTTCCCCACATATGTCTCATTTCAGAAATGAGTTTTTAATGGCCTGCACTGGCTCCCACGCCATGGCAAAGGAACGCCTCAACATTTTAACGCCCATCACCTTTTTGTGCCATTACTCAGGGTGCAGGATTAGGGGGAGAGTGGCCTCTGACAGTGTGATGTAGTACACATAAGGGAAGTGAAAGAGCTGTCTTAATTAGAAAGGAGGAGGCGTCCTATCCATAAGCTCCTTGGAGGGTTGGAGGCGCACATTGTGATGTTGCAGTTGATTTGTCAGTGATTAAGGCATATCTAATCACTTAGCCCTTGTGTCTACTCTGAGATAAATCTATACGGCAAACAGTGTTACTGAGCAGTGCAATATCATCAACCCAATCACCAGAAAAAGCCTTTCGGCAAACCACAGATATGTTATGTAATTATGTGGCGGATACATTGAAACTGTCAGCATCAAAGCGTTTATTGTGAAGCGGTTAAGGTCCATTCATGATGCTTTTTTTTTTTTAATTACATTCATGCTTTCAATGCTCCAAAGTTTGCTAAATTCTGGCAGTGGAAAAACAGCATGGTCATTTCACAGGCGCATCCACATACAATGCGCAGGGGTGGTGCCAATTGAAATTGCAGCCAGACAAACCGTACAATGCTGCCGGTAACAACACTGCTGATAACAATGCAGCCGGTTACAACGTGGTTTAAGGTGAGTGAGTGCACTTTTAGAGCGGATGGGACGGAGGGTGGGTTCCAAAAACAACTGATTTTCATGTGGCAGTCTGGAGTTTGTTTCCCTTGTGGATATCAGTATGTTTTTGGGTTTTTTTTTCTTCTTCACCTTACCATGTGCTTCTTTTGCCTATGGACCTATCCATCCATGACTTTGTTGCCTAATCTTAACCATCATGAAGGTAGGAATTGGTTGCCACTTGCTGTTGTGTAAACATAAGGATCGTGCTGTGTCTTCCCACCATGTGCATTTGTTGACATCATGGTAACAGCATCCAGAGCATAAACAGCTGATGCAGAAGGATACCTAAAATGTCATAAGTAGACATAGAGGGTCACTAACAGAGCGGCACCATGTGATGAGCTGGGATGAGATCATGTTGTTGAGCCACCAACAGCCATTATTTTAAAGAAACAAGGTCACACAATGCCATTGATGTAAAGCATCCAGAACAAAGCACACCCAATATGATACAACCACAGAGCACGTGCAGGCGCCAAATCAAGTCAGTTTATTTATAAAGTACAGCTGAATACAATTAAAATGTGTCATTTAAGTTGCATGGCTTATCTGTGAGAAAAGGCCGATGTCAGCAGGTCACGATGTCATCTCTGTTATCACTGGCACACAAAGGAAGAGCCATTATGTGCTTTAAAAAAGGATTTCAGTCTGTTGGGTGAGTGACTGATGCTTCACTTAGGACACTCTTTCATTCTTTTATCAGCATCCTCACTGAGGACCACCCCACCCAGGGAGCCGCTCACCAAATGGGAAATTGTTTCTGGGTAGGGGGTTTCCATGGTGACCAGCCTTAACTTCTGATGTGTCAAGCTTGCACTGCACACACAGATGCAGGCACACACTCACGTGCAAAAGGTGTGACGACGTACGGCGTGGCAAGAGCAATGTCAAACAGCATCGATTTCCCCCCCGCTGCCAAGATGAGGTTAAGGAATTGCTTCAGTACGCTGCTAACAATTACTACTCCATTAGAGCGGATAGATAGTGTAGAGAACAACTTTGCAGCAGCCCAGACACACACACACACACTGCTGGCTTCCTGACATCCACACTATCACCATTACTACTGCTAACACACACACCAATGTGGGAGGTGGGTGTGGCAAAGAGTGATTGTATTTATTTGTAGGCAATTTAACAGTCTCAGCATGAACATTAATTCAGCAGGATGATTAATTAATTGCGGGTGAAAAGCAAGGGCATCTCTCACACACTCCAGAGTAAGAAGCAGAGGAGGGGGAGAAGGAGCCGTTATTGAATTATCCATAATCTTAATCATATGGATTCATATTGGAGATATAGGAGCCAAAGAATGAAATATGGAATTACAATCCAGTAAATGAACACATGATGATCATAAATATCATATGAAAATTGGCAAAGTGGAAAATAACACCACCACTCCTAAAGCTTAAGGAGACGGATTGCTTTCCCTATCTTCTCCATCTTCCTTGATTTCAAACAGAATTCCCTCCTTTTCATTGGAAGAGGGATTATGTCATCGATGGAGACACGAGGGGAGCGAGGCGTCCGCAGACACACACGTTTCTGCTTCATGCTCCTGCTGCCATCTTGTGATATTTTGTGGGTATTACAGGTTAGAAGAAGTTATTTGACTGTCAGTATTCTCATCAATACATTCGCTCAGCATTTTTTATTCATTCAGGTAGAAAATATACTGCCAAGTTTATATTTTCCAGCAATGGAAAGACGTGATGGTAAGTCGGGGACCTTCATTTAATTCTACTCGTTCATACATGCTGAATGAAGTGTTTGTCTAAATGTTCATAATTTATTCAAAATTTGTTAGTGATCCTTCATTCGTGCACCTCCAGTGGTGCAACATGAAAACCTACAGGGGAGGAATCCCTTTTACAATAGATGTCAAAGCACAACATTTCCCAAAACATGACATTCTACAAAACACATAAACATTCTACAAAACCCATCATTTCAGAAAATTACAGCATTTCAGTAAGCACGACATTTTTATAAAACACATTTCACAGAGCATGAAAACAATCCACAAAACCCAACATTTCAGAAAAACACAGCATTTCTATCCCATAATAAAACACTTCACAACATAAATTTCACAAAACATAACATTTTTCAAAACAAATTTTACAAAGAAACAACTTTTAACAAAACATGACATGTAACACTTTTCATATTATACATTTCTCAAAACCTGACAAATGTTACAGATCAAACGTTTTATACTTCAAAAATGTTGGGATGCAACTGTAGAATGTAGGTAGTTTTAGCATTTTAGGGTTCTCGAATTTTTCTATCACTAGACTACGATAATGCAATCCAGTCTTTAGCTCCCTTTCAAAATACTGTTTACAGGTCCAAACTTTTTAGTGTTTACAATGACACACTGCTATGGTTGCCATTTTTTAAACAGATCTGAGTCCCCGGCTGCAGCTGATTATGTGAGTTACAATTCCTAAACAAATGAAGAAAACCAAAGTATAGATTTGGTATTAAATCTGTTGAAACCTGGATCGGCATGCAGCATCCTTCACATGTATTTCACCCTTTGAACCCCGAGGCTTTCAAAAACATGGAAAGAAAATGGCAATCAGCAACTTGGCAAAAAATGTCCACGTATTGCAAAAAAGTGAAAGAATCATTAGAACATTTAATATTAGAAAATATAATGTCAAATTATATATATATATATATATATATATATATCCCAGCTGTCATCAGGCAGAAGGCGGGGTACACCCTGGACAGGTTGCCAGACTATCGCAGGGCCGACACATATAGACAGACAACTTTTCATGCTCACAGTCAAAGGCAATTTCGAGTCACCAGTCAACCTGACCTGCATGTGTTTGGAATGTGGGAGTTAGCCGGAGACCCCGGAGAGAACCCACGCAGACACAGGGAGAACTTGCAAACTCCGCACTGAAGGGCCCCCACCCACAGACAAACTTTAAATTGTGTGTGCAGACACACACTCTCTGACATGTTGAAGCAAATAATGTCACTCAGGGTTCCTCCTCCTCCTAGGTGCACTGATTTCCTTCATTGATTTCAGGTGTGGCCGTGCAGCAGGCAGCAGGGCAGGTGAGTCTGCAGGCTGGAGGGAGAAAGGAGCTTGCATCTCACACCAGCAGCAGCCGTGGACACCAGCTGCTTCTCACCCACAGCTGACTGCAGTCTGAACACTCTGGCTTGGAAATGGCTAGCAGGTAATGTTACTCCACAATACCATCACGTGGCTTTGCTCAGATGTTTGTCTGACAGTGTGTTGAGGCTTTCTTAAACTATGAACTGTTATTTTCATAGTTTTTACAATATTTCTTGATTCCTAAGACCCAATCAATGAAACTGGAATCCTCTTGATCCTCATCTTCGCCTTCTTAGCACACCAGAAGTCTTGAAGTGTTGACACTGTTTCATTGATTTCATTTGTCACGTCCTTTTTCAAAAACATCAATACTAGTCTCACAGGAAGACCCCAAACTCTATGGAGTAACTGTATTAACCCTTAGGGACTGTTTGGTTCATTTTACATGCTTTTCATTTTACTTTTTAATTATTATTATTATTTTGGCTGTGTTCATGCAAATGGCAATACATTTTGGCAAGATTGTGTGTTTTTGTTGAATCTTGTAATTTCCAACTCAGCTCCTACAGTAATTCTAAAATACACTTTGGAAACAAAATTTTACATTCATACTGATAAGTGTGTGGTTAGTTTTTGTTTGTTTTTTGTTTTTTCATCTAAAAACATAATAGCATCATGAGAAAAACCTGCCATTTAAAGGTGTAAATTCTGAAAATTGATTAATATTTAATGTTTATAATTAGCACTTATGTTAGTTAAAAAATTAAGTCAATCAAAGTAGAAAATAATATTCACATATTAGTGTTTATATTTATTAAAGCAGGCCTTAAGGGTTAAAAGTGTTGTTTCACATAGGTTTGGCCACCGTGTGTCATGTAGTGTAATGTATAGGTAAAGCAATGCCTTATGTAACTTACCAAACAATATTTCCTCCATACCATTTTTGCATTTTGCTCCCTTTGCTGTGTCATTATGTTGATACAGTCTAATGTGTCTGATCTGCTGATTTCAGAATCACTTGTGCCAAAGTGTTACGGTTCATCCGGAGCCTGACCCGTAAGAAGCCTCTGGAGCCAGAGGGTGAGGAGTCCAACTTCTGCCGGTGCCTGACCACCTTGGACCTGGTGGGTCTGGGTGTTGGCAGCACATTAGGAGCTGGTGTCTACGTGCTGTCAGGAGAGGTGGCCAGGGAAGTAGCCGGCCCCAGCATCATCATCTCCTTCCTGGTGGCAGCCGTGGCTTCCATCTTTGCAGGGCTGTGTTACGCTGAGTTTGGAGCCCGGGTCCCCAAAACGGGCTCAGCTTACCTCTATAGTTATGTGACTGTAGGAGAGGTGTGGGCGTTTGTGACCGGCTGGAACCTGCTGCTGTCCTACGTTATTGGTGAGTAAAACACACTACTACGTTAAAGTCCAGCAATTGAAACCTTACTTAAGTAAAAGTATGTAAGTAAGTACTTTCACCAAAATGTACTCAAACTATCAAAACATCCTTGTCAGTGTTTTCCTATTTTTTTCTTAGGATTAATATTATTGCTTTAAAGTCCTCACTAAGAAAAGAGCAATGAAAAACAGTTTTCTTTGCATTTCCTTATATTTCCTTTGGGGTTATCATAACAAAAAAAACTTTATTGATTGATTGATTAATTTTTTTTTTTTTTTATTTATTGTTTGTTTTCTTTGTTTTTTTAACAGACCCCATAGTTGTTTTAATCATATAAACCATTTGGGAGAGGCCTATAATGTATAGGCAAATCTTTTATTTTTTATTATTATTATTATTATTTATAATTCTCCCTTGAACGCGAACATTTTTTTTGCGTGAAAATGGAAAATAAATAAATAGATGAATAAAGAAATAAAGGAAAGAAATACAAAAAACAAATAAATATTATATATAACAGAATGAACAAATACATCGCTGGGAAAAAGAAGACAAGATTAAAAAGGATAATTACATAAATAAATTAATGAAATAAAATAAGGGTTGAAAATAAGTAGAGAGACAAACAAAAAATATGTTTCATACACAAGGGTACTGTTAACAAAACATACACATGTAGGCAATGGGTGGCTACTAGTTAAACTGCAATAGTGTCTGATAACTTGTTCACACAAAATTAGGTCTGATACTTGAAACATACACCATTTAGTCCAGTTTTTAATGAAGGTATCCTTCTGGGCTCTCAAATTAAAATTCATTCTCTCTATTACATAAATACTGTATAAGACATCAATCTATTCTTTAACACGGTGTTTCAGCCCTTTCTTGGTTAGGGATTTCGTTCTGGCCACCAATAATATCCTCAACAGGTATTGATCCTTTTTTCTCCATTCAAGATATAAACAGACAAATCTAAATGTGTGTATACTTCTTTGCTCATCTCAGGAACTTCTAGTGTAGCAAAGGCCTGGACTGGAACCTTTGATGACCTCATCCACAACGTTATTGCTGAAACTCTAATAGAACATACACCAATGGACTCACCTGGCTTGGCTCTATACCCAGACTTCTTTGCAGCTGGGCTGATAATGCTCCTCGCTGGTAACAACCTGTAAATTTATGTGAAAGTTTTGGATAGAAAATGCAGGATATTATGCAACCTGAAATTCAGTTAAAGTTTTCCACCTTTTCTCTTTGAATTTCAGGTGTTCTTGCATTTGGTGTGAAGGAGTCGGCGATCGTGAACACAGTTTTTACTGCCGTGAATGTGACCGTGTTGGTTTTTATCATCATCTCTGGCTTCATAAAGGGAAATGTCAAAAACTGGCGCATCAGTGAAGAAACTATCCTGAATGCAATTCTCCAGATGGAGTAAGATCTCTCCTTTTTAGGATAATTTGGGATTAAAATTAGTCATTCTGGTGTGTACTCGTGTGTGTATTTGTAATGGTCCATCCGCAGGTTCACCTACTGAAACCTTAAAACTTCTACTTCCTGTAGATAGTCAAGTCAGCTCACATTTAATAGAACTCCTTCAGGGTCAACACAGTTTGTTGAAACCAAAATGCAATCTGAGTCGTGAGCAGGACCAGGTCCAAGTTCAGCTACATTAGCAGCCAATTGCCTAAATTATCATCAAAAATCATATTCCTTCTAGAGTCATAAAAGTCAAATCTCAACCCAAAGACATGATGAACTGTTTTTAGATTTTAGCTTGACTTATTCTTTCTGTGGCTATGAATAAACATCGATGAATACTCTTAGCAGTTAGTGAAATAAACTGTCCTTGTAACTTCCTTTAGATTCATCAGGTTTTCGTGAGTATCAAGGAGTCCAATTAGTGTTGTATAACATTGCAAACAGAAACTGTTAACAGCCAGTTTGGTAGCATTTTAATTTGCAAAAGTAGGCTCAAGTTGTAGCCCTCAGCTGACATGCTGAACAACTTTTATCTTAACCTATTTATCTCCCAAAATTTGGGAAACTGTAGTTTAAAACCATTAACCCGTCATCAGCCGGAGTTATATCAGTTCTCTTGTGCTGCCAAGAGATGTCTTTAACAAGCATTTAAAACTCCAAACCCTGAGAAAATTTAATTTCTTTCGAAAACACTGGAAAAAGGCAAAAAGGTGCAAGGAATATCCCGCAAATTAAAAAAAAAAAAAAAAAGAAATTAAATTATGTATTTCAAGCATTTTCTTAAAGTATAGTTTTGTTTGTTAATATATATATAAATATATATATATATATATAATATATATATAATATATATATATTAATAACATGGGGAAAAAGACAATCAACACAGAAATGTTCCACAAATTGCAAAAAACAACAGCAGATTTAGAAAATTACTTTTAGAAAAGCTAGGGGAAAAAAAATATTTTTATATCATCATAAATATGTTACACAATTATAGACTTTTTAAGCAAGTCTTGTTAGCTTTTTTTTTTTAATGTTCTTTTTAGTTACAAATTTTCAGTTAATTATCATGCTAATTTTTGGGTAATTTCCTCTTTGTTTATTGCCTTCTTCCCATGTTTTTGAGAGAAATCAAATTCAATCATTCATCTGAATGAAAGCAGTTAATTCTTTTTTTCTCCTTGTACAGGAACTTTACATCGACACAAAATGAAACAACTGACTTCGAGTTTGGTGTTGGTGGCTTCTTCCCCTTTGGCTTCGATGGCACTTTGGCAGGAGCAGCAACTTGTTTCTATGCTTTTGTTGGATTTGACTGCATTGCCACAACAGGTACTGCTGAGAACACATTTTGTTGGGTTTATCTTGACAATAGAATGATGTCGCCGGATAAATAGGTACCTTATTTTACAATACTTAAATAGGTTGTTCTTTTGACTACATCAGACATAAACTATCATTTGTACTTAGTATTTTAAAAATATTACCAAATATTAATATATCTCTAGTAGTATTGACCCAGATAGGTTGTCAGCATTGAACTTGGAGACTTACTCTCTCAGGGGAGGAGGTGCAGAACCCACAGAGGGCTATACCTCTTGGGATCGTGGCGTCCCTGCTCATCTGCTTCTTGGCCTACTTCGGCGTGTCAGCTGCCGTGACACTCATGATGCCGTACTATCTGCTCGACAGCCACAGCCCTCTACCTGTGGCCTTTGAATATGTTGGCTGGGAGCCCGCTAAGTACGTTGTGGCTGTGGGATCCCTCTGTGCACTCTCAACAAGGTAATAATATTTTATATTAATGATTAGGACTGAGGATGGAAAATACTCAGTGAAAGTGGAATATAATATTGATGTATAATATTTTTTAAAGCTTGATTTTGAGAAGTGTAGAGTGATACGAGATAATGCAATATTGAAACTGGCCCACACCAAAATTATTTGGTTGGGCTCATAAAAACATATTGCCAGCTAAAATAACTACGTTTGTCATGTAAGTATTAAAGTATTTATTTTTTCTGTAATACCAGGTTGCACATATACCAGTCTGTGGCTTGATTGAAATAAATTTATTGCATTTGTCATATGGAAGTGATTGTCTAACTTGGTTGGTGTTGACAAGCTCTCCATTAACTCTAGTGAAGTTTTGGAATTGATTTTCCACAGTCTCCTGGGAGTGATGTTCCCAATGCCGAGAGTGCTCTTTGCCATGGCGAGAGACGGCCTGCTCTTCAAGCCTCTTTGTTACATGAGCTCCAGGCAAAGTCCTGTCTTCGCCACACTGTCTTCAGGAGCTGTGGCCGGTAACCTAGTTGCAATTATACCTGGAACTACATGCATTTGAGTCCTAGACAGGGGTTTTGATAATCTTCTTACCATAAGATGTATACAGAGGTTTTAGCCTGCGAGGAATTGTTTCTGTATTGTGCCATTCTAATGGTTTTGCCAATGTATAGTGCAAATGCGGGAAGCAGTGAACCCTCAACATCCCTATCACAATGTGGCTGAAAGACCATGATTGGCGTATTGATGCTCTGTAGTCTCATTTAGCCACATAGAACGTAGCACGTAGCACGTAGAACAAAATGTCAAAAGTCACTTAAGCTTAAACAAGGTCTTGTATACACCTTATTTCAGGCTTGTTAACATATACCATTCAAGAAATCCATTGATTTCAAGACGTGGGAAGCAGGAGTGCTAAAATGCTATTTCATTTCTGGGTTTTAGGATTCATTCCTGGAGCACTCTTTGGTAGCTGAGCACTTTTCCTTTTTTTTTCTGCTTTTTTTTTTTTTAGACTCCAATGTCACTTGCAATGTGTGCTGTTGGCCATTATCATCATTGTCTCTTATTGTCTTTTAAACTTTTTTTTCTGGGAATGCAACACAAACAACTTTATCATTAAAACATACTAAGACCCCCATTTCATCAGACTCAGCATTAGGAAAAAAGGCAATAAACGTATATACCTCATGGTATATACGTTTATTGAAGAGGTTTCAATTCTGCTTGGATCTTCTTCAGGTCAAAATGTCTGAAAAGATGAAACCACATCTATTTCTATAATTAATGCACACCAATCAGCTGATGAGCTCCATGGTGGCTAGTGTGATTAACCAGCACTGGCACCAGATTCTACCAACATTCATTGATGGTTGGATAGATTAATTTTGAATTTTGGTTGGATAGAATTTTGATAAAATCTTTGTTTTGATCAACTAAGATATGTCAGACATTTTGTAATATGCTCTCTAACTGACTGTTTTTTTTTTCCTTTATGTGTTTTTTTTCTATGAAATTTATTGAATTATTGATTGTCGATTGTTTTACCACCCTGAGTGGTTCAGATGGTTAACCAGCCCTGCCACCATGGAGCTCGTGAGCTTACTGGTGTGCAATATGTATAAATATAGGTGTGGTTTCATCTTACCAAACATTTTGACCCAACAAAGATAGAATCAAAACATTGTCTATCCTAATCTTGTGTGGCATGAAGTAAGTCTACCGATGTTACTTTTTTTTCAGATGTTTGTTCACATTTGTGGATCTCTTTGCAGCTTTCATGGTCCTATTATTTGACCTAAAGGCGCTGGTGGACATGAGTTCAATTGGGACCATCTTTGCCTACACTCTTGTTGCAGTGTGTATTCTCATTTTAAGGTATGCACATGTGGAGCAACAAGATTTGAATCTGCTAAGTGAAAAAGTCAAAATTTTAATATTTAAACTCATTTAGGGATAACTTATTCTTGCGTCATGTAACTTGAGTCATGTAAAACATCTAGCTTGTATAAACATGTTGCTTTGTTTTGGTTCTGCCAGGTACAAAGAACACCCTGATTTTGCCCATGTCCGGGACCCATTTACAGTAATGGGGCTATTAAGGCCCCCATGTCGACCCACCCACCGCACCTCTAAAAATGTCAACATAGTCACAATCGTTATTCGTAAGTAATCCATTATTGTTTTCTTAAAAAAAACACTTACCTCATGGCATGATGGAGTTTTCTGCTCACACGCAGGCCAGAGACGGCATGTTTTCTGATTGTCCATCCACCCCAATTTCTTCAAATTTAGCACAACCATTCACTTGGACTCATGGATTAACTAATCAGATTTTGGTGATCAAAAGAAGGTTACGGTGACCTTGCATCCTTCTTATTCTTGTAAATGCATTATCTCATAAACAGCTTAAGGGAATTTTGTTAAATTTGCCACAAAGATTACATTTGGGTGATCACTGGTCAAAGGCAAAGGTCCCTATGACCTCTTCTGTCTCATTCTTGTAAACAAAATATCTCAAGAACACCTTGAGGGAATTTCTTCAAATTTAGCACAAACAGTCAAGTGAACTAAAGGATGAACTGATTAGATTTTGGTGGTCAATGTCATAGTGATCTTACATCCTAGTCATTCTTGTAAATGCATTATCTCATAAGCACCTTGAGGGAATTTCTTTAAATTTGGCACAAACATACACTTGACCCCATAGATGAACTGATTAGATTGTGGTTGTCATTGGTCAAAGGTCAAGGTCATGTGACCGTGCATTTGTGTCATTCATGTGAAAGTAATATCTTGATGGAATTTCTTTTAATTTTGCACAAACTTTCAAGTGGTTCAAGCATGAATAAATCTAATTAGATTTTGGTGCTCACTGTGACCTTGACTCTTCTGATTTATTGTGGTGTATGCAATATCCACAGATCACCTTGAGATCGCCCGCAAATTTGGCACAAATGCCAACATGCAGAATATAGAATGAACTGATTAGAATCTGTTGATCAAAGGTCAAGGTCATGGTGAGCTCTTAAAGCATGTTTTTGGCCATAACTCAAGAATACTCATGCTCAAATTTTACACAAATGTCTAACAGGATATGATGATGAAGTTCTGACAATTTTCCAAAATATCCAAGACGTCAAATATTACATTATGGTGTTCTACAAAACACTTTTCTAGACATTATTCAAAGTCATATCTGAGGAACAGAGGGGGAGAAATTTGGTCAGATACTGAATTGGTGGCATTAATCTTGGGTGTCCACATTGAAACTGTGCTGATTGTAGAGGTCTTCTGTGCTGCTGGGGCAAAATGTGTGTGCAATGTCCATGTTTTCACAGACATGGATGTAAACCGTAAGTGCAACTTGGTGTGCAGCGTTATGGCTGTAACTCTAGTTAAGTACAGTTTGCCAACAGTCTCACTTAATGTTACTGAAACAGAAATCCCCAGACAAATGTTTCCATTAGAAATATCAGCACTAACAAAATTCCAACTGTTCAGTTTTCCCTGACAGCTGTGATTCCTCTCCAGTGTTCCTGGTGATCGTTTTAAGCGTGCTGTTGTCCGAAGCTCTGCAGTCCCTCCGTAGACGAGTGCTGTGGAGCGTGCTGCTCGTCTCTGTCCTCTTGCTGACACTGGTCCTCGCTGTTGTTATCATCTGGAGACAGCCACAGAGCACGACTAAAGCTACTTTCATGGTAAACTGGAGGGGTGCTGGTGGTGGGCAGGATTTCATGCATCCTGAGGAGATCTTTTTAGGTGGGTCAGTTAGTGGGCCTGACTGAGGGGCTGGTGCAGGGCACAGGAAGTTCATGGCAAAGACATGATGTGCCCATTGAAGAAAGGCCAACCCAGGTTAAACCCACACTGAATTACTGCTGTTTGAATTACACAACTTTTGCAAGAACTTTCTCTGAGCTTTTACAGTTTTGAGTCTGAGAAATTTAGAGTTTTACTATAATCATATGTAATCATATATAAAAAGTTTTATAGATGTATATTAGTGATTATTGGAAGTGCTGGTAGGCTCATTAAAGAGTTTCCTCCTTTTTTTGGTTTATATGCTGAGCTAGACTAAGCTGCTGCAAGCTATAGCTGCATATTTAGCATACAGCAGAGGAGGCTGGTCCTACGAGGCAGTGGAGGTTGGAATAAACTATGACTTATTCTCAAACAAACCCAGACTTTCATGGAGGAGATTCAGTGTTCACTCCCTGTCTTAATGGGATGAGTTTTTTTCAACACCTTACCGTGTGCCGTTTTTGCCCAAACCTAACCATTCCTGGCACAAGCTTTTATTGACACCCCTGTGTTGACATCGCTGAGTGCCATCCCAGAACATCTTCCACTGACGCAGAGGGATACCTAGAGCGTAATATGCAGCTGTGGAAGTCCGCTGCAAAGCAGCAATATGTGATGACTTGGGGTGAGAACGTGTTGTGCTAAAGCAGTCATGAGTGTCTATGTTTTTGTAGGTTCCTGGTCTACCTGTAATTCCAGTTTTAAGTATTTTCATCAATACCTACCTGATGGTTCAGTTAGGAGGAGAAACTTGGATCAGCTATGCTGTCTGGATGGCAGTAGGTAAGGACATGCTCCTTTCAAGTGCCTTAACCCTCCAAGACCTGAGCTTGACTGACTTGGTTTGATGTCTTTCAGAAACATGGGACGCAAAAATTCACTAAATAATTAGATAAATAAATAAATAAATAAATAAATAAATAAAATAGTATAAAGTAGAAAAAACAGGAAAATAGTAACCTGAAAAAATTGTTGAATAATAATAAATCTGTAAAAAAAATAATTTTAAATATATGATTAAATGATATAATAATATGATTAAAAAATAGTCTTTTTCCTACATTACAAAAATAAACAACTAATTTCTTGCAAATTACAGAACAGTTCAGCCATGTTACTCTTTGCCTTTTTTCAGATTTTGAAGGTTTAAATACTTGAAGGCGTCTGAATGCAGGAAGTGATGTTAATCCAGGTTTCAAAGGGTTAAATAACCTGATTATTTTTTTTTTTTTTTTTAAGTATATTCTTTTTTTTTAACTCACCACTAAAAAAGTCTCAAATCTTTCCTCAGGCCTGATCATCTACTTCAGCTACGGGTTCGTCATAGTGTCCAAAAACAAAGGCTCCGGGAGGCTCGCACCCAGGCTGCAGATAGTTCCTGTAAATATTGACGTTGCTGCTTGATGTTGAGTTGTATTGTGTGACGTGTTGCTGTCCACTTACATGGAATAAGATGGCCACAGAATGTTTAAGCTAATCGAGGAATTACCTTGAAATCCTTTTTATTATTTTATACAGGACTGACCTCTTCCTCTGAGGTGTTTTTATGCTAACAATTGCATTGGTAAATGTATGTTTATGGTATTATGTCCTACACTCGTAAGTCTTGTCATATTATCCATTATGGCTCTTCAGTCATTCAAGACTTTGCAATCTTGGATATTCTTTAAAGTCTATTTCTGACACAGAGAAAACTTTTAAAAATATTCATCCTTAATATGTTTGTCATTTAAATTAGTAAGAATAAATGTTAATAAATTTGTTGAAAAATAATACATTTCACTTAAGTGGATAAGAGTTGTGATGTCTTTTTCCATGATTTGATACTAATTAAAGCTGCATTTTATTTTTAACCCTTAGAGACAGCAGAAAAAAATAACATTGGCATATTACCTTTCTGATGAAATTAATGACATTTCCGCCATAAATTGATGCAGGAAATTAAGAAATTGGAGCATAAAAATTCACCACAATGCAGGAAATTATGCTCATAATTTCTCATCAGAGGACGCCCAACCCCCTCTGTTTGTTTGAATCACTGTGTTGAAAGAAAACCTATTGTCGCACTTTTGCTTTTACCGTCTAAAAATTACATTTGAAAAAGTAATCTCTCTGACAGTATCCCCTTTGCCCTCAGCAACGAACACACTCATGTTGTTGTATTTGAAACACCGCAGCCGCTGCAGCGAGAGCACAGCCTCTGCACATAGGGTGCTGGTTATCTATTACTTATATATCTTTTTTTTTTGTTGTTCTTTAACCTATTTTTTAATTATAAGAATTATGATTATAGCTTTGTAGACATTTTCCCTAGTTTTTGATAATATTAAATAAAAATTTCATAACTCCTGGCATTGTTTAAGCCTTTCAAACATGGGCAAATTGGTTTAATTTCTTTTAAAAAAAAAATCATGGGTAGAAAGCAATGAGTAACTAGACAAGACGTGGCCCAAAGAAGAAAAGAAGAAGAAGAAAAATTACCTCAAAAAGTGTAAACATTTCTTATTTTTTTTTGTAACAGTTTTTAATACGAAACCATACACATTGCTTAATGGACATTTTTCCCTAGTTTCTTTTTTGTCTTATTTTCTTTTCGAAACACCCCTCCCATTTTTTTCCAGGTTTCTTTAGGTCACTTTTTACTGAGTACTTGAAGGCTGTGGGACCTTTCTTATCAAGTTGGTCACTGCTTTTTTTCCCCATGTTTCTCCAAACAAATCAGACCACTTTACTCCACTTTCAAATAGTTAAATCACTCGTGAAAGGATTCTGAACGCAGCACAAGAAAACTGATGTTGATTCAGGTTCAAAGGGTTAATCTAAATTGCACATCATGAATCAAACTGACTGCTGTTTCACAGCACTGTTCTTCATGATACTGACCCTCTTCTTAGAATATCACTCTCTATACATTACCTCTTTCCACTCTTCCCTCATCACATTTCTCCATTCCTCCTCCATGTGATGCCTAATTCTCTTAATGCTCCATTCTCCGTCTATTCTTCTGTTTGATCCATCCGTACAATGGCCCCGCTCTCCCGCAATCACAGCATTGATCGATGTTGTGATTGCCAGGCGTCAGTCGTTGCAGGCTGAACATACAGAGAGGCTAATTTACGTAGCCAATCTAGTGTTCATTTGTCAAGCATCACTCATCGTTTGTGGAGCCTGCAGGACATGCGGCTGCCCGTCTCTGAGGGCCTGACATATGTTGTTTTGTTGTTTTGATTGCAATTAGAGGATGTGTCTGCGTATTAAAGAAGCAGTGAAACGTGACCACTGCAATATGGCCACACCTTAGTGCTACTGGAGAGACAGAGAGAGAGAGAAAACAACAGAGGGAAGTGTCTTTTTTCTGTTCTCAGTGGCTGTGAGGAATTTTGTAGATAAAGATTCAAGATTGTAATTATAAACTTGCAAACTGAACAAAACAGTGATGTACAACTGATTATTGGTACATTAACAAGATTAATGCTGTATTCATGTGATGTCTGAAGGCCGTAGTTTCCAAGTTGTTGTTGTTAATTCGTTGTGTTCATGTGCTCTGAAGGCGTAAAAGTGGGACAACATGGAAGCTACAAAGGAGATGAGTTGCATTTTAATGCTAAGAGCCTTTAATCAAGAGGTTGATAGCAGTTTGCTGTTTATATTTATATATATATTAATATGTATATATATATATATATATATATATATTTTTTTTTTTTTAATCTAAGTCTACATGTACAGCAGTCATTACATTATTACACCTTCCATCAAAAATTGATATTTAATATTAAATTAATTTAAGAAAAATTTCTTACCATTGACCAAAAATTGACTTTTTGGCCACCATGTTTATGCATTTATGATATCAATTCGGCAGCTCGTATTATAAAATAAAGTTATCAATGTCGGTATACTGGCCTGGCATGTTTAAAAGTTTGTTTGCTTGCTACAGTTATTATTTATATTTAATTTTAATATATTTGCTATGTATACTGCACTTTGTTGGCCAAATATTTCCATAGATCATTTTATCTGTTATGTTACATAAGTCAGTGAAGTTTGTAAAACAAGCATGCCAATAAGCATGCAGTTTTTCTTAAACTTAAACAGGAAAAACATATAATGAGCAACTTGGTAAAAAAAAAAATCCTGCAAAATGAAAAGAAAAAAAAATTGATGAGGAAATTATCTGAAATAATTTGAAATAATAATAAAAAATGGGGAGAAAATTCCAAAGTATAATAGAATAGCATTTAAAAAAAAACACTATGTTTCTCTTCTCTTCTTTTCTTGTATTTTGATTTTTTGTTTTCCATTCTTGTTTTTTTCTTTATTTTTTTTCTTTTTCTTTAAATAAGGTGCCAGAGTGCATAAAACAGCATCAAAATAGAGGTTGTTTGTGAAAAAATAGTGCCAGTGGAGGATCCCCCACACCCCTTCACAAAAGTCCTAGCTAAGACCCTTATGTCCTAAAATCATAGAAATGACAGAAAATCCAAGAAATGTCATAAAATCCCAGAAACATACAAAAATCCAAGAAATGTCCTGAAACCCAAATTATCCTAAAATTCTAGAAAGGTCCTGAAATCCTGGAAATGTCTTAAAATCCTAGAAAGTTCCTAAAATCCAAGAAATACCCTATAATCCTAGAACTGTCCTAAAATTCAAGAAATGTCCTTAAATCCAAGAAACATCCCCAAATCCTAGAAACATCCTAAAATCTGAGAAATGTCCTTGAATCCTATGGGGCCGCTGCTTCTGGCCCCTGCCCCTCTGTCATTTTGCACAAGTGGCCCCTAAGCAAAGCAGATTGAGTGTCACTGGGTTAAAATGTTCATTAAACAAACATATAGGTGGATTTCTGTTTTAAATACACTATGAACATATTATTGCTGATTATGGCACAAGTGGTCCACTTGTGCCATTATCAGCAAGAACTCACTGTGTCTTGTATGTCTTTCCCAGCAGTTGCTGTGTTGTCCTGCACTCTTGTCAGTCTCTGTGGCTCACCTGAGCAGCTGCTACCACCAACACTGAAAATGACTCCATCAGAGACACACACACACACACACACACTTGTGCAAACCCTCCTTATTAGCTGCTCCAGATTGGCCATCCTGAGGCCCAGATGCCTGTGACCTCCCCGCGCCCCCTAAATGCAGAGTTATTGTGATTAAAGCATGATTGGCAGCGCTGGTTATTAATTCTAATCTTGGGCACATATGCGAGGTGGTGGGCAGAGGGCAGGCAGCGGTGTGTGCCAGGCGGACGCCACACGGAGGCTAATTCACTCTGACACGCTATCAGAGCACGGTCACACATACTCCACATTCCCCCCCGACACACAGACACCGCCTATAGGCTACACACGCTCTCCGCCTAATGCACAGGAGAGAGGAGGCGAGCAGAGAAGGTTATCCTTTAACAAGACACACACGCAGATTTCAAAGCACTCCGACACAAAAGTGGCATTTCCTGAAACCCATTAAGGCGCTCTGTACTTCCGAGTACATCATTTGAAAGTAGAAGCATGTTAAGCAAATCATTTCCAACTCAAGACTCATTTAAAGGTCTTACATTTACCACTACTTAGAGGCAAGCGATGGGGTATTTTGAAAATATATTTTCTTCCCTCAAGGTAAAAGCCTTGAAGCAAATGATGTCTCATTCGTCTTAATCAGTCTCGTCTCGGGTTAAGATGTCTCCTCGGCGGCTGGAGTCGTCCTGAAATTACCACAGCAGCGTTAGAAAAGGAATGGACTGAGTGTGATCACTCATCACATTATACAGCCTGCTGAAAATAACAGCCAACACACAGGCAGGCTCAATTATAATGCATCTCTTAGAACGCTTTTAGTAATTTCATAATTTCATAAATAAGTCAAAAAGTGTAATTTGTGAACAAGATTTAGTTAAATTTCTGATCGTCCTGGACACGAAAGGGCAGAGAAGCCAAATTTAAAATAAAGTCAGCTTTACTGATCTTTATCAAATGTCAAAAATCCAATGTTTTCTTCAAATTCAGCCCACAAGCAGACACGCTGTTCAATTTTAGGTAGAGGAAAGCAGAGGTACTCCTCTTCCTCCTGCAGAGGGCATTGCAATATCATGCAAGCGGAGGAGCTCCATGTCTTAGAGATCACACTTTCTGCACATTCACAGTGTGATCCGAGCGAGGCTCAAACAGAGTCAGTCATTCGGTTTATCAGCACATGCATCATATCTCTGAAAGCATTTATGTCCTGCAGTATAGGCTGGACACACACAGTCAAGCTCATAGTCATTTAACTACAACAGTGTTAGAAAAACTTGTTGAAATACAACAGATGTTATCAGCTGTGTCCTGCTTGCTGAAGAATTTGAAAATACAGATGTAGGTATTTAAGTGTTTTTGCCTTGACTGCAGCATGCAAGGCCAGCCCTATAAATGCCAAAGTCTGTCCGTAAGAAGGTGATAAAGTTGCACCATTGGTCAGAGTGACTGATGACATGAGTAATGGTGTTTTTTCATTCTTTCATTGGCTGTTGCTTGTCAGAATAAGTAGGTGCCGTCATGCTGACAGAGCAGTGAGCACTGATAGTCTCAGCCCATTCTCACTTTGAACTTGTTTTTCGTGATGATTCTGCTTTGGTTTTGGTTTGGTTCTATGTTTTTGTGGCCTCTCTATCCATCCCCTTTCTGTCCTCTTTCTTCTGTAGGAGTGTGTGTGACAGGAGGTGTGGCTGGCTCCTCCAGCAGCAGAGGAGGCTCACCTGTCTCCACTCAGCTCATAAACCTGCATATATAAGCCTGCTCTTTACTCCTCCACTCTGCCAGATCCTTCCATTGCTCTGTAGTGCTCTCTTTTTCAGTGTTCCTTCAGTGATTTTTTTTGAGTGGCTCATTTTCTAGTAATGTTTAAGCTTCTATTTTTGCAGTGTTTCTCATTTGCTTGTGATTTTTTTTGTTGCTTTATTCTTTGTTGTCAGGGACTCCTGTGTGCCTCGCTGTGTCTCCAGCCTGAGTGTCTTTAGTGCTTGAGTTTGTCCTTCACAGGAGATCATTCTATGAGTCAGCCAGCATCCTGCCTCCACCGCCTGCTCCTTTGTTTTTCTTGTATACAATAAACTCTTTCTAAACATATCACCACACATTAGTCTCAACTTTGGGGTCCAAACAAAATCAAAACCTAACATTTTTTTTTAACTATAAAATTTGCCCTATCATTTTACTGTTTGCTTATTTTGCTGATCTGTGTTTTCTTTAACGCATTCATAATATATAGCTATGTGGGTTTTTTTTCTGAAGCTTCTTGTTTGTGCTCTCCCCTTTGCTGATGATGCAAATGTCCTCACTATGGGAGTAATGTTATTATTATTGTATTATTATTTGTTAATCCAAACCCCCAACTCAACCAAAGTTACTATTACTATTTATCCACATTTTACTTAGTGATGTATCCTATTACCTCTTCAGACTGACCTCCACTGAAGTTTCCATAACAGATTTGTGCAAAACTTAAGCGATATTTTCTAAATGTCGACAAAACACGATTGCAAGATGACTGTGTTTCCTCTGAGTGAGGTTCTGTGACTTCTCCTCTGGCAATAACGTTCCAAGAAACATTCTGATGGATGTTCAAAACATTAGCAGCTTTATTTCTATTGCAGCCACCACACTAGCGTTTTAGGAGCCATAATGGAAAGGTGAGCCCCTTATACGTGGGAGCGGCCACATATGATGGATATCTGTTGGTGATAGTCCACGATTTCACAGAGGAAATGTGAATTCAAAACTTCCAGATGATTCGCTAAACTTTTGAAGAGTTATTTGTTACAACAACACCTCTTGTAGCTCCTGCTGCATCATGAGGAAGCCAGTTACTACAGACAAGCACATAGCCATCATGTGGCCTAAAAAAGTGAAATAAAGTGTCTCCATTGCAGTTTTGCAAAATATAGCTTTTTTGAGTCACCTGAAATACTACCTCATGTGAGTATAAAAAATGAAAGTTTTTCAGAAACTGATGTGTTTCCATTTGGCGTATTTCATGATCACAATTTTAGTTTGTGCAATTCGAGCATTAATTTAAACCCGCCTACTTACTAAGGTCAACAAAGGTCACAGGTGACTGAAAGCTGCTTCGATTTTCCAGAGTACAATGATCTGCAGGCAACACCTTGAGCAGTAGTACAGTGCAGATAGAAACTAAGAGAGTGACAGAAGTCGGTGAAGTTAGAGAGCGGAGAATGCTGATTGTAATTGGTAGCTGGCGGTGCATTATGGTGCATTTTGGGGGCTGGTCATAAACAGCATGGAGTCGAGGACTGAGGTGAGAACGCTTTAATAGGCTCCCACTATCTGCACGTCAACGCTTAATGACAGAACAGGCCAGGGTGACAGCAGCCCCCCCCCCCCACACACACACACACTACAAACCTTTACAAAAGTTGTCATATTTCTCTCAATAATGATTCCCACTGGCTTAAATTAGAATAAAAGATTTTATTATTAATACTTCCACGTTCTCTATTTTTATTTCCTTCTTTTCTTGTTCTCTCTCTCTGTTCCTCTCATTCTCCACTAATTTCCACCGCCCCTCATCTTTTCTCCTCTCCTTCCTTTCTTTTCACCTCTCCTACCTCCCTCTTCCTTACTTTAATTATTTCGCTTTACTAAAATAAACTCCGCTCGCTCCTCTGCTCCCCCACATCCTCTCTTTCCTCCTCTCCGCAGCACATCTGGAGGTGTCATTTGAAACACCCATCCCTTCAGGACCTGACACACACACACACACACACACACACACACACACACACACACACACGCATACAGTAGATCAGCATGGCCACACATTACCTCCGGTTTCATTACTATAATGTTATTTTTATGCGAATTCAACATGAAAATAGGCGGGGGAGGACAGAAAAGACAGAAAGGAACACCAGGAGAAAAAAAAAGCTCAAAGCCAAAGGGACACACAATGCCCAAGGAGCAGAGAGCAATCTTTCATTTATTCAATTAGCTAACGAGGCGAGGGAGCCAGACGCCGACGGAGGATTGATGGCGGGGAAAAACTTCTCTCAGCAGGCGACGCTTACTCAGGACTTTTACTCCTGTCTCTCTTTGCTTCTTTCTGTCTTCCTCTTTATTCAGGAGGAAAGTTCACCAGGGGGGGAACAAAGGGAACTGAAGGCAGGAGACCTTGAGGGTGACCTTGAGCAGCTGTTTTCTGTCTCGGAAGGGAAAATTAGAACAAATTAAGCTGGGACAGAGAGAAGAAAAACAGAACGTGTTTTAACTTTTCTTTTATACTTTTTTTCTTTTTTGTTTTTTTGGATGAAAATTGGAAAAAATCCTCCGAAAAACACCCATCAGCAGAATAAATGTTGGCATTGTACTTTTCTTTAAACAGCAATTGTAACTTTAATGTAGCAAATATATTTAAACTTTACATTTGTTTACATTTCAACAAGGCCGTGGTTAATGTGTGGCACTATCGCCAAGTGGAAACATAACATTAGGTCACTAAAAAAACATGATATGTATATAGATACAGATACCAGTTAGCCTGTACTGTTGGTGGAATACCACCTAAAAAGCAGCTATCTAACATAAGCAGTGGAGGTTAAGTAGTGGGAGTGGAAAAACAGGGGAGTTTTAGAGTTGTAGAAACACTCAGTGGTCAACAATAAAGCAGCCAAGTGTCTGAAGGTGGACTGGACGCCTTACTGCCTGACGAATGTCAAAAGCAGCTTTTTTTTAGCCACAATCCAGTGCTTTGGGGGTGAAGTCTTGACCCCTGGCCTGAGGTCACGCCATGACATTCAGCTTGATATTTCAGAAGGACTCGGCTTCCACCGCCTGTAAAGGTCAGCACTGCTGTCCTGTCAGCAGGAGGTCACAAACTCTGACCCTCAGGGGACACCAGGATCGAGAGTGGACTAAAGAAAGGGGAAAAAACTGTGTGCTTTCAAACTGTTGATTAAGATTGTAAATAATACACATCTGTGTTGATCAAAACATGCACAACACACACAAATACACACATACACACCAGTGGTCCCAATGACCTTGAGGGGTGCTAGATTTGGGTCAGGATCAGAAAGTCTCTAAAAGCCCATCTGTGCTACTCAGGAACTGACTGAGACCAATAAGGAAGGCCCTGTGACAGTCACATGACATCAGAGGACAGGGTCTCTCAGAATCAGAGAGAAAGACAGACAGATGAGTGGACAGCACATAATTTTTAACCAGAGAGTAAGAGGAAACAGAAAAGATAAATTTAATTATACAGCTGTGTTGTATTAAGTGTGATGGAGAGAACAATGTTACAGTTTAGTGCATCTGTTGAAAAAAAAACCTTTTCCAGACATCCATAGGTGTGTGTGTGTGGGTGTGTGTCAGCAGGCTGATGCTGGAAGGCTTCATTCTCCTATTTCAGCACTTGTAACTTGTGATGGATTCTCCAGGTCGCTTCAAAAGCCCAAAGTTAGTTCCAGATCTGCGAAATAGACCAATTCTTATTCCAAATTCTTATTAGACTTAGAGGACGTTTACATGGCAACGGTTCTTGCATGAAACATCAAACATTTGTTGCGGTTTGGCCTTTCGTGAACACGACAGCCTGAAAACTTTTGTTTATTTATTTTTTATTTTTAATTGCAACACAACATTTACAAAACCACACAAAACAACACAGGAGACATAAATAACAGCGGATATAGAGCCAGGCACTGACAACTTTTGAAAGCTGGTTCCAGAGTGTAATTTTTTCAAAAAAGCAACCTCCTCTGTCTCAGTGCAATGCTCGGATCCTGTGAGAATGGTGACATCACAGCTGCACTTTGTGCATGCGCATTACATTTCAGACAAATAGCCATGCACGACTAGGAGGACAATAATACCGAGCTGCGTTTCTGCTGCTGACTCTAGTGAGGTTATTAACACTCCTCCAGCAAAGTGAATTTTTTTGCACCGCTCCGGTCAGCAAAGACACATGCATTGTTTGCCATAAGGTATGTTTTGGCATACTTTTTGTTGGTTTAGCTGGTCATACCAGCTTGTGATGGTCACTCTAGCTGGATATTTCATTGCACTTTCTGTAAAATTGAAACCAAAGCTATGTCCTTGACTTTAGAGACTTGACTTTAGGATGTAAATCAGTTTACTGTTATATGTTATGCATAAAGATAAAGCTTGAAAGGTTGGTCACACCAGCATGTCAAGCCATCAAAGACCAGCAAGAACTGGGTCAGGACCATCTAAGACCAGCTAAAACCAGTTAAAACCAACTAAAACCAGCACAAGAATAAGCTGAAATTATTTACAAACTTGGCACATTATTTTCTGCACGTGGAGAGCTTAGCTTCAAAGATTAAACTGACCTGATGTAGAGTTGGATAAACTCAAAAAGATTCTGCAGCTGGTTGCCTTGTTTTTTTTTTTTTGGAAGTGTCCTGAAGGTCCTGGAGGAGACAGAATGTTTTTTGGTGTCCAACCATTTGCCCAAATCTCCCAGTCATGGGGTTTAATATCATGTCAGAGACAACAGTTAGCCTACTATTTGCAGGAAAAACTGTTTTAATGAGTGTTTGAACAAATTACCATTGTTGGCAATGTTCAGGTAAAAACACTTTTCATCCTCTTCTTTCTTCTTTCCTTTCCTCCGGCTCCCTCTCTCTTTCTCACCTTTACAGTCTTTCCCTTTTCTTCCTTATCCTTACTCCCACTCCTTCTCCCTTATCCGTCTCCCTCCCTCACCTCTCTCTCTTCATATTTCCTCTTCTGTCTTCCCATTAGTTGTCTGTCTCTCTCATACCTTACTCTTTCTCTCCTTCTCCTCTTGTTCTCTCCCTCCCACCCTCTCCTCCCGGCCTCCTCCTCTGCGATCCCGCTGTGTTTCTTCTTTATTTACCACAGGAGCCGCTGAGTTTTCCAGCAGGCCCTGACACTTTAGGCTCTGATGGATAGTCCTGCCAGTGGACGAGTGTGATAAACGGTGAGGTGATGGATAGATCTGCTGGGGCAGTGGAGACATCGCAAAGCAGTTTCGCAGTTTCACAGCTCCTCGCCAGGCAGCGGGAGGGCCTGAGGGTGGCCATTTTGTGCCAAGCCATGGGCCCTTAATGGAGGAGCCGGGGCCTAATGAGGCCGGATGATTAGACAGCAGAAAGACGGGGGAGGGAGGGGAGGAAGGGGGGTCAGTAATCTGACTCTGACAGAAGTAAAGTGACTTTACTAAAGCAGTGTGATAAGAAATAAAACGTATCCCACCGAAAAACACACTTAGTTTATATATGTAGTTGAATTACATGTTAATAATACAAAATAGTGGAATAAAAATAGGATTAGTATGAGGCTAGGTTTTGTTGTTTTGGTCACCTTTATTTTTTTTATTTTTTTGGACTATGAGGGAAGAGAAGTAAAGTGGATCACAGCAATACACGAGCTCTGTTAGAAATTAAAAATAAATAAATAATTTTTATCAAAGTAGCTGGAAAATTATTTTTTCTGTCAGTTGGCTAATTAATTAATTTTAAGTTTATCTTTTTTTATTTTATAAACCCCTTTTATGTTTTTTTTTTTTAAAAAAAGCAAAAATCTTATCTTTTGTAAAGTTATGAACTAAAGCTGTCAGATGAATGTAGTAAAGTAATAAATAGTGGAGTAAAAGTGGAAAGTGGCATGAAAAGAAAGTACTCAAGTGAAGTACAAGTACTTCAAATTTATACTTAAGTGCAGTACTTGACTTAATGTACTGAGTTACATTCCACCACTGTCTTTAAGTTATATTCTTAATATTTGTTTACATGTTTCATTGTAATGTGGGTTTTCACCCTTATAGGTCTTGGCTTTTCATTGTTTCTTTGTTGCGTCATGTTTCCTGTTTAATCCTGTTATATCCTCCTCATATGTCATATCCTGAGTTTTTTGTTTGTTTTTCCTCATTTCATGTATTCATTTATATTTTATCTGTTTCCTGTTTTATTTTGTAGATTCACACCTCATGTGTCATGTCTGCTTTTATTTCCTGCTTTTGTCTGTTTCCAACCTGCTTTCTGTCATACCTGTCCTGCATCAGTCTCATTAGTCCTTCTTGCTCTTCATTGTCTCTCAGCCAATCAGCTCGCTGCCTCATCACCTTATTCCCCTCATCTGAGCCTCTCTGCCCTTTTTCACACCTGCCCTTATCCCCTCGTCAGTCTAGTAAGTATTTAAGTCCTGGTTTTCATTTCAGTCTGTGTTGGATCCTTGTCTTGGTCTAGTGATGTTCTGTTTTCTCTGTCTTTAATGTAGATGTAACATAAATTTACAACCAATCAAAATGTTAACTACAGTGAATTTATAGAAATAATGCTTTACTTTGTAATTTGTAAAAAAAAAAAAAAAAAAAAATCTCGCAGCCAACACACACACACACACACACACACACACACACATCTATTTCTCACAACAATGCCAGCTTCAGAGGGGAGAAAGGACTGGTGCACACTGATTTACAGGCTTAAATAATGCAAAAACTCTGCAGTGTATCTTCATCAGGCCACCTCATTTTTTTCCCTGTGAAACTTCATACAATATAAGAGTTAAATAATCAGATGTGCAATGTTGAGTTATTCCTGTGACACTAATTTATTAAACACACCTTGCCTTCCTGCTCACACCATGTGATTGGCAGATGTATTCATTTATTCATTCAAAGTTCACCTTTTGTCATGAAAATGAACTTTTGTATACATTTGGACAAAATGTGTCAAATTCAAAGGGCTGCAGTTAAGTCACAAGTCATTTGCGTTAAAGTCAAGTTGCAGGTCTTATTTATTTATCTTTTTATTTTATTTTAAATTGACAATCTAAAGTCATCACTTTTATGATTTCGACCTGACTCAATCACTCTCATGACTATCTTCGAGTCTGTCACCACTGTGGTTAGATTTAGGCTAGTGGTTCCCAACTGGTGGGTAGCGGTCCAAAAGTGGGGTCCATTCTGAATGGACCACAAGTGACTTACATACATTTCAAGTTGGAAAGAAGAAAATTTTGAGGTGCCGTCAATTTCCGGCAGAGCTTTTATTTTGAAATACTATTTCTGTTTATTCTTACTTTTATTTCTTTGAGTTCTAAGCCAACATGTTGTTTACTCTTTGTGAAATAAAACTGAATATGTGATACTTTATCTAATGTGTGGACCTTGAACAGATGACTGAGGAGAAATCTTGACACTGTGATTGGACCAGTTGGGAACCATTGATTTAAAACATTTTTTGTGAGATCAGGGAAACACTGTGGTCATGCTTAAAATACAGCAACACTGACTGTTGGAGACAGTTGGCAAAAGTGGTGCGTCGTTTCAAAGTCACACACTTTTTTTGGCAGATACACTTTGCTGCTGACACAATTCATTCTTCAAAAAGTCATAAGACGTCCTTGTCCTTTTAAGTGTTTTAACCTCTAAGAAATAACTGCCCTGAAACTGCTGTTAGTTTACTTGACATTTTTTCCTCATGCTAACACCTGTATTGGGAACACATAATTTGGATAGTCCGCCTACAGATCATTTTGACAATATTCCAACAACTTCTTAGTGGATATTAAAAATTTCAAGTGTTTCACTTCATTTTGTTGATGTGAAACAGAGTATCTGCAAAATGTACATGACAGTTGACTACATATTTGCAGAATAGTTTAGCTGAACTTGAAATATTCACCCAAGTATTTGTAGGTGGTCTATCCAAGTAAAGTAGTTTTTATTTGGGCAGAAAACTTGTCATATCATATCCTAACTAACTTCACATTTCGACCTATTTACACCTATTTACTGCTGTTTCAAGTTTAGTTTATGTGTATGAGTTTTATCGTTTTTAACATTGTTAATCATTTTATTCACTCTTTTTGTACCACTGAGAGGAGTTGCGCTTAAAATTCATTGTACAGTTGTTCAATGACAATACAGGTATTCTACTCCATTCTATTGTTGTGTAATTAAAATAATTATTAATCTAGTTTTCTTTATATTATTCCCTAGTTTGCTTGTTTTTATTTATTTAATTTCTCTTAATCTAATTTTGAGGTAATTTTCTTGTCACCTTTAAGTAATTTCTTGCAGTTTGTGCGGCATCTCTTGACAAGTTTGCTCATTGCCTTTTCTTTTCGAAAGAAACAGAATCAATCTGCTCATGTTTCAAAGGGTTAAATAACTTCCGAAACACACCACAAGAATGCACCACAAGAAAACTGATGTCAGTCTAGGTTTCAAAGAGTTAAATAACATAGTGTGCGACATTTGTTGAGATTGTAATGGGTTTATTTTCTGCCCTATCTGCGGTGAACTCCTTTTTTCATGGTTGTATTGACACTGATTGTCCAGAAGAGATCGCTCTTGCTCTGCGTTTGGACTGGAACTGTGGACTCCTCGAGGCTATTGGCTGAGAAATCAGTCAGTGCATGTTTGGGCTTTCAGTGTTTTAATTGCACAAGTATGAAGAAGTAGTGAGACTACTGTGACTGAGAAAACAAATGTCACCTTGTGCGGGTGGAGTGACACAACTGTCAATATCTGAATATAGAACCCAAAACTCAGAGCGGTCTTATTGCCTGATCCAGCTCCACCAGCAAGAGGAACTCTATTAATATGAGACTCTCATTGTTTCTAATCACTATGACTGTAGAAGAAAATAGAATTGGCCTGTTCAAATAAGCAATCAAATTATAATCCACCTATTATGATGATCAATAAACAATTAACTTTTTTTTCTGAGCAGAGCCTGACTCAGCTATAAATTAATCTCCACCAATAAAACATCTCCAATCCAGTAACAGATGGCCTAAAATGATCAAATCTTATCAAAAGCTTGAGGAAATATCTTGATGCTCGTGAAACGTTGGACCTCATTTTCATATAAAAGTCACTCCAGGAGAAACATTAGAATAATTTAATGCTCAATAAATTCAGCCGCTTGCATTTGATGTTGTGACAACAAATTCTTAATAAACCTCCTCTACTTTGTGGACACGAGTGTCACTCAACATGCTTTATACATCACCGGCGACTTCGCCTATAAACAGTCACTTTTCCAAACACTATGCTGATATCATTCCTACCTCTATGGATCACTTATGAGATTGAATGCTGGTAATATCTAATAGCACTTCTAACATGTGACTGTCATAAACATGTCAGTCAGTGGATGCTTAATGTGATGATGGCTCGGTGTTGCAAAAGGAAGCTACCATCAGCTTTAGCATTCATGGCCACTTTAGTAAATAAGCTAACCTGTATCTGTTACTGATATATTTTATACTGTGTGACCTTTTTTTTAATGAAGGAACTCTTCAAACACTATGTCATCTCACCTGGGAGCTCTTCAACTAAAGTCGACAATACGGCAGGTTTCTGAGCTGGTGAGTCAGTTGCATAAAGTCCGGTATACGCTGGCTCTAAAATGCTGGTCCTATGTCGCACAGTAAGCTTATTTTTATCAACCCTCAAAATGAAATTGCGATTATAAAAAATAATGGAAACACGACAGTTTAAAAAAAAAAAAAAATACCATTAATCCCAAAAAAGTTTTTACACTCACCTGAGATGGCTGTAATAGAAGTAAACGTGCTAATGTTTTGAACATCAACCATCATGCTTCCTGGAGTGTTATCTGCAAAGGAGAAGTTGCATAACATCATTCAATGGAAATGCAGTCATTTTGTGATTGTGTTTCATCTACATTTTGAAAAAATCCCTAATACCCCTAAGTTTTTTGCAAATCTGTATTAGAAACCCACCTAGTGAGTGAGGTTCAGTGATGGCTGTTGTTACAGTCTTGCAATCAAAGACTTCCCGGGATAAAATTCTGACAGTGTCAGAAATTTGGGATGACCATCTCACTGTGTCACCGCTGTTATGACAATGTCTACTAACCAAGCAATAGAAATACAGCATGAAATGATGCACTATGTGTAATGCTAGTAGATGCTAATACTTACTTTAAGCTCTCATCGCAAGACTTGCATGTCAAGTTGTCCTCTTTCCTCAGCCATGACTGCATCCACGTTCTCCTCCTTCACTTCTTCACACTTTTTTTTCTACACACATAAATGCCACTATAGTGAGGACTTTAGTCCTGTTTGTTTACATTTTGCTCTTACCACTACAGCAGCATAGATGAATGATACATATGGACAACATTTTGTTCCTTTGTATCGATGTCAATGGACATATATGTCATAGCCTATGATCTATGCTGCTCTAGATTCCCCTCCAACATCAGTTTTGGATGCTCAAGGACAGCATGTCAATGTCTACATGTTGTGTCTTTTCAAAATAAACTTTTGCTTTCAAAGGAAATGTACAGTCTCTTTTCAAAACAATCATCCACCACAGCCCTCTCATTCTGAACATGTCTGTTATGGTCCAATCTGGGGATGTTAGAGGGTAACATAAGACGTGAAACAGAGCATATGGATGAAAAAAACAGTGAGTAGTTTATTGCCTATTACAATCAATGTGAATGAAATCAATGAAAAATACTTACAAATAATGAGCTATGCACTGTCAGTATTTAAGTTATTTACTCTATGAAGCGTTGACTTTAGAGTGAACCATGGCTAAAACAAAAAGACAATGCTAGACCTGACTCTGATTCTGGTATCAGAGACTAAAACACAAGAGACTTGTGCTCCAGAAAAGGATAAGCACTCAATGAAGATCCTATCAATGGTCAGCAGTTATGACTTAAATATAAAGGCCAGAGAGCAGTAGAAAAGAAAGAAAAAGGAGGCAGAGTTAGGGTGGCAGGTCTGAACCTCATCAGGTGGGAACCTCCTTTCACCAGTGTTTCACCTAGTTGGTCCCACAACACCTCCAGGAGGCTAGGCAGTTAACTCTGGCGTCCCAAAGCCACTCCCCTAGTGCCAGCCCTCACTGCTCCTATGCAGCCCAGCCCTGCCACCTTCAAGAGACCCAGGCTCGGTTTATGCAAGCTCCAGGTAGTGGCAGTACCACCTGGCTATCACAGATACAGGGTCAAGCTAGACTACTACAAAGTAATCACAGATACAAGCTAAACTACTACAAAGCCATCACAGACACAAGGCTAAGCTACGCTACAACATGGCTATCACAGATACAAGGCTAAGGCTAAGGTACGCTAGCTAGGCTAGTTATCACATGGCTACCACAGCCCAAACAACAATACCATCTTCAACAAACCCAGGCTCCGTTTATGCAAGCTCTCGGTAGTGACCGTTCCAATGCTACCTTCCCTAGCACATGCATCACACTTGCCTTACAGTTTGAGTTTGTGCAAGCTTCAGGTAGTGACAGTACCACATGGCTATCACAGATGCAAGGCTATGCTACTTCTTGGCTACCACAGATAGAAAGCTAATCTCAGCTAACACATGGCTATCCTCCAGGACGCTAAGCTGAGCCACACGGCTATCACAGCCCAAACAGCAATGCTACCTACAACAGACCCAGGCTCCATTTATGCAGACTCCAAGTGACTGTGTCAATGCTACCTTCACAAGTAAATGGTTTGGTTAAGGCAACAAAAGCATGTAATTTGGTTTAGGAAAAAAAAGCATGATGGAACATTCGAGGGAGGCAAACGACACACTCCTGAGTGAAAGTCCAGGATTTGTTGGACCAATCCACTGACCCTCCCTTCTGCTCTATAGGGACTTTCCAGCATGACCGGCAGCATTTCAAACTGGCAGCAACCAGTGGCGTACCATAGTGCCTTGACATGTGCACCCTGGCCGTGTTGTAAACTGACATTATCCACCAGCATATCAAAGATGCCTTGGTACACTGGTCTCCGATGCCAATATCACCGACCAGGTGGAAGTATTGGATGAGTTCGGGAGAACAGATTTGCCATAATGTTCTTGATATTTGATAACATTGTTTACAGTTCAAGGGTGGCACGGCGTCGTGGTTAGCACTGTTGCCTTACAGCAAGAGGGTCCCTGGTTTGAACAGGGTTTGGTCCGTGGGTGGGGGCCTGTCTGTGTGGAGTTTGCATGTTCTTCCTGAGCCTGCATGGGTTCTCTCCGGGGTCTCCGGCTTCCTCCCACAGTCCAAAGACATGCAGGTCAGGTTGATTGGTGACTCTAAATTGCCCTTAGGTGTGACTGTGAGCGTGAAAGGTTGTCTGTCTATATGTGTCGGCCCTGCGATAGTCTGGCGACCTGTGCAGGGTGTACCCCGCCTTCTGCCCAATGACAGCTGGGATTGGCTCCAGCCCCCCTGCGACCCTTGCAAGGACAAGTGGATACGGACAATGAATAAATGAATGAATGTTTACATTTCGCTTTGTTGAATATCACTTTCAATTGTCACTCTAACCGTCTTACCTCGATTCTGGTTTCTGATTATCTGGCTTATAAGAAATGAAAGTGGCATCAATATTCTTATCTCAGCCTTGTAAAAAATATGATTAAGCATATGTCCCAAAATGCTGAACTATCACTTCAACACACAGACATGAGTGGTATCACCTACCTTGGAGTATTTCCCCAAAAGGGTCTATAAAGGTCAGGACAGACACACAGACGTACAGACAGACAGACAGACAGACATGCAGACAGACAGATAGATAGACAGATAGATAGATAGATAGATAGATAGATAGAAAGATGGAGTAAATGATCATTCAAACACCTTTCCTTTATTCTTTTCTCTGTCTTTTCATCAGTTTTCTTTCACCAACCCCTTCCCCCACATGAGCACTTGAGAACTGAGAAGACACACACAAAGAAACGCTGTCACACACACACAGACGCACACACACACACCACACGCACATACACAGTGTGTGTGACGAGGAGGTAACTTTTTGTGGCGGCTAGCTGTGAAGAGAGCCGCCTAATTAAAAAGATCATGAATATTCATGAGACACTTGTACTGCTGCAGCTAATTACATATTCAGAGAGGTTTGGTCGCCCGCGCTGGTGTGAGTGGTCTGATTCAACTCCGACACACTGACAACTCAATAAAACACAAGCAGCTACGGTTCAACCCATTGCAGATGTCATTAGTGTCTGGACATAAATCAGACCTACTGGCCTCTTAGAAATACTGACGTGTCTATGAAGTGTGACAAATTAGACATTTGAAGTAAAAAATAGACATTGATTTTCTATTTGAAAATATTGCATTGTGTTTATTCCCCTTTTCTGAGGGTCTCCTTTTTGGTCCCTTTTGTTGCTTGTAACTTCGACGTTAAAGCATATATACTACATAATTTTAATTGCAAAGATTTTTAGGTAATGGCCAGCTGTGAAAACACAAAATACAAGCTTAACTTAAGAGTGCACAAGAGCCTAGCTCACTGTGGCTGCTGCTATTTGTAATGGTCCTCCCTGTGATATTTCAAACTGATCCAATGACCAAATAGCACAGAACCTAACCTGGTGTCACAGACATGACATGAAGTGACTGACCTCTTAACACAATATTATGTGGTGGTGGTGGCATGTACTGTGCCAAAATTATGTGACGGCACCATGGAAGCAACACCAATGGAAAATTAAGTAGGATTCTTTCTTGTTGTGCACACACAAAATCTGCCGTTCAACAATGATATAAAATGGGTGGTGGTTAAACTTACAACCCCAGATAGTTAGTACAAAGATCAAGTCTGTATAGAAGAAAGTTGGGGTGGTAGATGGGTCAACGCCCATCAGAGTTTTAACCACCGCTGTTCCTCCGACTGTTCCTCTGTTGTTCCACCAGACTTTTACCCAAGATTATCCAAAAAAAAATTTTTTTGTAAATGCTTACAGTTTTTTTTTATATTTTAATAAGGGTTAACCACAAAAGACAATGGAAACTACTCAAGATGTCACCCATTTAACATATTATCAGTCAACCAATGGTTGGAGCCATTTTTAAAGTTTATGAAGCCCTGCTACCCTTTCTCTCAATTTCTGAACCAGTAAGATCTAAACTTCACATATAGGGGAATTCAGATATGGAGACTGATCCAGTACTGTGGAGTGATCTATGTAGCAATGGTGTGACATGTACACTAAATTCCATATTCAATATAATTTTCTTCATCAAATGCATCTAACTCCTTCCAAACTACATGGGTTTAACCCAAATCTCTTACCCCTTTTTCAGATGTGGTCTGGCTGAGGGTAATTTTCTTCATTCCACCTGGCATTGTGGTAAACTACAAGGCTTTTGGCAGGGGATAGTGATGCTCTATCCACAATCCATGGAGTTACTTTCCCTAACGGATTCTGAGGTATGGCCTCTGGACAGCCAACAAGTCTATTGTCAGGCTCAATCAAACTAACAGAAATCCAACTGGCTATTGCCAAAAAATGCATTGCAATGAGATGGAAATCAGATCTCCTATTACCTGTTGGACTGTGGCTCTCAGAAGAGAAAAGTTGTATTCCTCTGGAGAAGATAACTTAAGGAATAAGATACATTTTTTTTCAATAAAAAATAGCAACCCATTATTAACTACATGAAGAATCTTCCATCCCACATGACTGAATAATGACCTGTGTGATGTTCCTATTTATGTTATAATAGATCATGATTTTATGGTTAATCCTATCCTGTTTCTCAAGTCTTTTTCCCTTATTATAATTTATTTTATAATTATTCATTGTTGTGTTTTATTTTATTACATTTTTTAATTATTTATTTAAGTTATTTGTAATGTATTTTTTGTACTGTCAATTTGTGAGTGTT